>NC_140290.1:5564459-5566959 GCF_964030765.1 Micromesistius poutassou | reverse complement strand
ACTGTCTCCACCACCAACACTGTTCCCCCACCACCACCACCGCCGCCGCTCGCTGCTCCCTCTTCAATAACCACCACCACCACGGCTACCCTCCCCACCCCCACCCCCACCCTCACACCTTGCCAATTCCCTCTTGAGTGAGCAGACATGGTACAACTGCCACTTAAGCTGCAAAGGAAATTGCTCCTCAGAATAGTAGAAAATACTCTTGGCCATCGGCGGGGCGGTGGGGGAGAAAAAAAATGGCTCTATTCATTTCCCCTGGAATAGGGTGTAAAGGAAACTAAAGAGACAGATCTGGGGAATGAAGATTGGCATGCCAGAGTGCCGTCGTATCGGTCAATAAGGGGGGACGGGGACGGGGGGGGGGGGCGGGGATGTCTTCAACAGTCCCATGGTTAGGGTCCTGCCCGGAAGGTGTGTGTGTGTGTGTGTGTGTGTGTGTGTGTGTGTGTGTGTCTCTATTGGAGTACAGTATTACAAATCTTCCAGCAGGAAACTGTGTGGGAAACGGTTATTTTTTCAATTTGCTGATCAACGGGTTCCAGGTGATGCCTGGGCTCTATCAAGTGTGCCTATTGGAGGGGAGAATATCCCTCTGTGGTTATGGTGATGATAATTACTAGAGTGGTACACCATTATACACCAAATCTCATCACAACACTTAGCAGTTGGATTACCATTTATGCACGTTACAATCCATTACTAATATGAATTTGGTGTTGGAGCAAAATAAACAAAACAAAATGATGATAAAGATCTTATTCTACTCCAACCAATTGACTGATTATTTAGACATTCCATTTGAGAATCCATTTCTCATTTTGGAGATTAGCAAGGAAGCTAATGTTAGTGTCAGGTTAGATAGTAGTCACAGTACAATGCGTTGCAAATACTATTTTCTAGAATACCCTACAGTGTAACATTATACTGTTATACTATATACATTACAGGATAACACTGTACTGTTACGCTTTACAGTACAGTATAAAATTACACTATGACTTTCAGGAGGCTAGGGGGGTTCTGGAAGGCCGTACAGTGCAACAATATACTTTAATACTATATAACATTACAGTATAACCCTGCACAACTGATCATTAAAGCATGGCTTTGAAGAGGTTAGGGGGCTAAACCAGCAGGCCTAACACTGAGTGACAGCCCCTCGCTGGCTTCCTGGACCAAAGTAGCGGAGGCTAGCGCTACCATGTCTCCCGACAGCTGCCAGGGACGACGGGGACCCCCGGATCCCTGACGCCCTCCTCAGCCACCCAGAACCAGAGAGGGCCAGGCCCTCGTCCAGGGCCCACGGAGCAGAGGAGTGGAGAGGCAGCCACCGCTGGGACTTCCACACCGCTTGCTAGCATTTAATTTAACCTGCTTGACGGGTGACCGCGCGCATTAGCTTGATATCCGCCGCTGTGGATGGAGCCAGTTGGCAGCAGGCTAGCTGGCAAATTAGCACCAGAGCCATTGAATTGCAGTATCTCCTGATGAGCGGGGAGTTTACGCTTGAAATAGATGTATGTGTATTTCTTCTTTGTATGATTATATTATCCTTTCACGCGCTAGATGATCGCTTTTTAATTAGCCCTCGCAATAACCGATGACCTTGAACAAGGAGGTTATTAATAAAAAAAAAGGACAGTTTAAACAGGCCCCCTGAAATGGAATGGGAGTGATTAAGGTGGCGAGTTCGCAGGGCTTAGCGATCTAATCTAAATAAATACTATTATCCCGAATTCATCCAGACATCAAAAGGCTAACATTGAAATACGAAAAAAAAACAAAGTCTAGACTTCAGGATATGAACACTCCGTACCGCATAAAGTCTGGTCCGTTTAGTGCCGCGAGTAAACAGCCAAGTTGGCTGAGAGCGCTTTAAGCCGCGGAGACAGGTAAGCGTTTCCCGCGCGGCGGTAACGATTTCGCCAGACTCTTTGAAAGCCACCGCGGGTCCGCCCCGAGCCGTCACAACACAGCGCTCACGGGCCTGCCCCCCTCCCGGGACTCATTAAGGGGGGAAGAGGAGAGCGACTTGAATAACACAAAGGCTGCAGTGTGTGTCAGCGACAAGTAGTGCAAAACCCTCCCTAGCCCCCCCTTATCTTAGCTTCAGGTGCATTCGGGGACATGGTGGGGCAGGGTGGGCGGAGGAGCTGGGTAGGGTAGCAAAGAAATGGGAAGGGGGTAGGTGGGTGGTGAATAGGGGGGTTGGGGGGGGGGATAAGAAAGTGAGGTATGGCATAGCGTGTGTGCCTTCAGCTGACGCTCGGAGAGCCTCACAGCGGGGCCTGCCAGCTAGGATGTGGCAAGCAGAGCACATACTGGCAAGACAATTCTTTGTTCTTTTTAATCACCCCTATCTACGAGATGTACGGCCGAGGACGCCCATACAGCGATCCTAAATGGTATAGCATTGTTTGCGGAACAAAGTGTTGACCGAGCGCCAAATCGTCCTTCCATAAATTGTATTCTAATATAACACCAGAAGATTATG
>NC_140290.1:5516959-5559459 GCF_964030765.1 Micromesistius poutassou | reverse complement strand
CACGAGTGCACACTCACACATATTCACAATTGCGGGCCCACCCAGAGACATATGCACAAAACACGCACACACACACACACACACACACACACACACACACACACATACACGCAGACACACACACACACACACACACACACACAGAGCGAGGGCTCATTGCAACTCTCCTTGGTCGGAGGTTTGTGGGATTAGAACCCATCGTTTTGGTAATTAAAATAGCAGATGTTTCAATAGGTTGCCCGTTCTAGCCGGATTAGTCAGGGGATGGTTTGGGGGTGGTGCTGCTGCAGTGAGAGGGAGATCCAACAGGGCAGGGCAGGGCAAGGTCAGCCTGCCTGCCATGTGAAGCCCCGGCCGTCCTGACAGGAGATGAACACCACCCAGGCCCGAGCTGTCAGGGAGCAGCCGGGGAACGTGGGGGGGGGGGGGGGGGGGGACAGGGGAGGGGGGGACAGGGGAGGAAGGAACGTGGGGAGGGATGGGGGAATAGTGAGATAGAGACAGGGGGAGGGAGGGGAAGGGCAGAGCGAGGGAGGGATGGATGGATGGGGTGATGGAGACAGATAGAGAGACATAGGATGGAGGAAGTGACAGTAAGATGAAGGGGGATCGAGAGAGAGAGAGAGAGAGGGGGGGGGGTAATGAGAGAGAGAGCGAGAAGGAGGGAGTAAGGAGAGAGAGAGGGGGGGTAATGAGAGAGAGAGAGAGAGGGAGGGGGGTAAGGAGAGAGAGAGGCAGGGGGTAAGGAGAGAGAGAGGCAGGGGGTAAGGAGAGAGAGAGAGAGCGTGAGAGAGAGAGACAAAAGGAAGCTAAGCAGGATGGCGACAGCTATTCATGGGTGGATAGAGCAGGTTGCTGTGAAAAGTGTTGAGGTGCCCTTGGGCAAGATCAGCTGGACCTCTTACTGCTCCAAATAAGTTGCTGGTGACCTTGCTCATCACCAACAGTGGAGCAGAAAGTGGGCAGGGCATTTACTGTTAAGAGCTTTGAGTGGCCATGCCATCCAGAAAACCTGCTCAATAGACTACAACCAATTTAGACAGAGAGAGAGAGAGAGAGAGAAATTAAATTAAAGAAAGAGAAAGGAGAAGTGGAGAGACCAAACAGGCAGAAGAGCTGGAAGGGAGAAGGAGAGAGAAAGAAAAAGAGAGAGATGGAGAGAGAGAGAGAGAGAGAGAGAGAGAGAGAGAGAGAGAGAGAGAGAGAGAGAGAGAGAGAGAGAGAGAGAGAGAGAACGAGTGCGGGGGGGGGGGGGGGGGGGGGGGGGGAGCATAATGGATATAAAAGGGGAAATTGATGGATGGATAAATGGATGAATGGATGGATGGACGGGTGGCCGCGGGAGGGGAGGGACGGGGGGAGATATAAATGGCGACTGCGCCGTCTGTGGATGCTGCAGAGGACAAAGACGTCAATGGGAAATATGGATGGATTATTCTCTGAGGAGGACCAAGGTTGAATGGCCCTTTCAGCGGCTACAGTGGGAGGAAGGGAGCGCGTGGTTGCGGCGGCTCGGTGTCATGTTAAAGGAGCCGTTCCACTGACAAGGTCACTGATAACCGAGGCAGCCTTGATTCCATGTTAGAAGCAACAGAGGAAGGAGGGGAACAACGCTACGGCGAGAAGACTGACCTCGGTCGGCTGCTGTTCACCTGGAAGCGGCCGACTTATTGGCGGGGTTTTGCTCTCTGAGACTCTGAGCTCGCCGTTGAGAAAGGACGCGCTTCCTCCAGGCGACTAGGAGCGAACGCTCGTTAGCAAACGACTAAAGCGGCTTTATCAAAGAGCTCATTTGCTTTTCTAAATCCTTTCTCGGGTACGAGGGTGCATAGGAGATACAATGACCTTCTAAACTTCATTCACTTGATTCCCTAAGAAAGGCTTCTTTAACACTGAGTACAACGCAAAGATAGAAATGGACGCACATATGGAAACCACAAGGGGACTCACTAGGGAATTGAAAGGTGAAAATAAACCTTCACAATCTTTAAATGGGAGGAACAGGCGAATAGGCATCAGGCAGGCTTACTACCACGTCTGATTGGTCGGGCACGACGAGTGAGCCGGTGATGAGGTCATAGGGGATCATGTGTGGGGACAGCGGTGAGTCTGAACCATCCATCACTACATCTATCGTGGCTGCAGACTAGGCTCCTGGTAGTCCGTGTGGGTGGGATGGGGGGGGGGGGGGAAATACATAGTATAGATAAAATTGTTGATATTTGGATCCATAAAGAGATACAGTGATTCATATATCGATAGCAGGATGGATGGACTGATGGATAGAACAATAGAGAAATATATAGAACTATAAGATGATACATAACACACTAGAGAGACATGGAGCGACAGAGAAAGGCAGAGTCGGAGAGAGTCGGAGAGAGCGACAGAGACGGAAAAAAGCAGATACAGTCAGAGACTCGGAGACAGAAGCAGAAAAAGCAAACGGCGTCGGCAGGAAAGCGCAGGGACACAAAGAGACAGACTGCAAATGAATTGCGTTATAATGCAGGGAGCAGTAATTCCAGTTCTAATGACGGCCATTAAGGCTCTGCTTATTTACTGGGGAAAATTAAGATAAGATTAACTGGCTGGAGCTCTCCCTCTCTTTTATAGGGCTTCCCCATCTGTCTGCCTGCGCATTACCGCCTGTAACACGGTGCATAGCGTAGCGCCGCCCGTATGTTGGATGAAACTGGCTTTGTTTGTCCCTTTCTAAAAATATGCACGCATTTTAGTCATTCGTACATAGCCTCACTTTTGTTTTGCAAATCAATATAAAAATCAATATAAAAAGGACAGTCATAAAAAAAACGATGCATTATCATATCTTCATTGTGATCCTTCAGATGAACATCATTATACCAGAAACCAAACTGAACGCGCTTAGCAAAGGAAAGTGCGTATTCCTGTGAGGTCTGTCAATACCCCCCCCCCCCCCAAAAAAAACAAAAAAAAAAAACATCAAAGATGCAACACTAAGCATTTCACAGTTTCCGGACCGAAATGGTCCAGAACATCTTCCTCACTGCACACACACACACACACACACACACACACACTGAGGGAGCTCAGGGAGGCGGTCCCCACGGCGACGTACGAGGCGCCGGTGGTCACGCGCGCGGCTCTGATGACGGTGGCACATGGCGGCCCTAAAATGTCACCCTGCCCTTTCCTCCTGCAGTCAGGGATGAGCCGGTCACACGCGAGGCCCCGGGGCGACGCCTAATTACAGTTATCCATGTCTGTTTGCTGGGGCTAGAGGGGACTCCCTGGGGATTACTGTGTGTGTGTGTGTGTGTGTGTGTGTGTGTGTGTGTGTGTGTGTGGGTGAGTGTATTTTTTGATGTGCCCTTATTTGTGCGATGTGTTGTTCGTGTGTATCGTGTGTGTGTGTGTGTGTGTGTATGTTAGTGTGTGTGTGAGTGTTATCGTGTGTGTTTGTGCATGGAAGCTGAAAGGTCAGGGTGAGCTTGTGCAGTAGCAGCAGCTCCTAAGTGAGATGACAGGCAGGTGCACAACACACACGCACACACACACACACACACACACACACACACACACACACACACACACACACACACACACACACACACACACAAACAAATCAACAGCATCAAACTCTCACTGGCACACACCACTGCACAGAGTGGAGGGGGAGATGTGTGAGCACACACAAATACACATACACACACACACACACACACACACACACACACACACACACACACACACACACACACACACACACACACACACACACACACACACACACACACACACAAACACACACACACAGTAAAGGTCAAAGGAGCGAAATTGAGTCTTAATCTTCAATATACATGCAATACAATATTCATCAATAAACCTTTTCCAAGCCATAAACCGCATCTGGCTCTTGTGGTCGTGGATGGATGACTGGGAACCATCAGACCCTATCCATCATATCCATCATATAGGAAATAAGGGCTTCATATATCATTCAGATTAATCATACCATCCGGGCCTCTGGTGTTCAGTTATGAAGCGATGATTTGGATGGGGTTATGACTATTGTTAACAAGTGTTGTTTAAAAGTTTATATATTTGTATCTAGGCCTACATTTAGGCCTACATCTTGATCTTGGACATAGGGGGGACAGTATCAGCATGTGTGTGGTGACA
Source organism: Micromesistius poutassou (assembly GCF_964030765.1). Classification (NCBI taxonomy): domain Eukaryota; kingdom Metazoa; phylum Chordata; class Actinopteri; order Gadiformes; family Gadidae; genus Micromesistius; species Micromesistius poutassou. The sequence continues at coordinate 5,555,295 of NC_140290.1, read as the reverse complement.
TTGAAGGTCATTTGGTGTGTGTGTGTGTGTGTGTGTGGGTGTGTCTGTGTGTGCGTTTAGCACAGAGTGTGAGGCGTGCAAGTCAGCGGAACCGGGGCTATGTGTTTAATGGGCCCACCGTGACGAGAGCCTCCCTGGTGAACTACATTGCTAATTACTATAACACCTTCCAATACCTGCTCCTACACACACACACACACACACACACACACACACACAGAAACACACACACACACACAAGTGTGTGCACGAAAACACAACAAAAGGAGGAGGACACTGTTCTCAGCATTTTACAATCCACACTTTTTTTTATCCTCTTTACTTCTCTCCTGTTGTTTAACTTTGAACTATTTTCATCCGTTACTCCACAAACATGACCTCCAGCTTCCCCTCCCACTCTCCCTCAGCAAAGACTCTCTTTCTTTCATCGCTGATCCCTCCGACCCCTCCCCCCCCCTCTCCCTCTCCCTGCCTCCATCGGCCTTGTCACCTCCCCCAGCCCCCCCCTCCCCCCTCCCCTCCTCCCTCCCTCCGTCTCTCCCCCAAGGTGACACCTTGACCTGCTGCGCTTCTATCACTGGATCAGCCCCGCCCACCCACCCCATGACCCCCCGGGAAGCAGTTCCTGGGATTAACTCCCAAGTTCACAGGGGTCGTGACCTCTCCCCATCGATCGGGGGGGGGGGGGGGGCAGCGACAGAGAGATAAACAAAGCGGGATGTCGTGTTCCGGCCGTGTCTCCCCTCGCAGAGGAACCTTGGCCTTGAGAATCAAATCATGCGCCCACTTTGAAGCAAAATAATCGAATGGCTGCGGGAAATGGAGCTGGGTGTGTAATGTCTGTTCGCCACCGCGCTTAAGCACCTGTGTGATTATGTGCATGTTTATCCTATGCACTCATAAATGTGCTCTTTATATGTGCTTGTGTGTGTGTGTGTGTGTGTGTGTGTGTGTGTGTGTGTGTGTGTCTGCATGTGTGTGTTTGTTTGCATGTTTGTGGGTGATAGTGAAGATTGCATACAAAATGCAAGCCTGCGCACACACCCACACATGCTTGTACACACACACACACACACACACACACACACACACACACACGCAAACAAACACAAGTACACACATAGATAGAATCGGATACGTACACCTTCCCACACACACACACACACACACACACACACACACACAAAACAAACACGAGTGCACACATAGATAGAATCGGACACGTACACCTTCCCACACACACACACACACACACACACACACGCCGGGGCGGACAGACTAATAGGATTTGGAGAGAGCGAGGTGGACTTATTGGAGCGGCAGAGGGGGGCGAGCGTGAGCCGTCCGCGGCGGCCGCAATCAATTACAAAGTGTTGGGGCCCGCGTGTTCTAATCAGAGCCATGAATGTCAGCCTCCTACCCCCGCACACGGCTCCATTTGCATCCATTAATACCTGGAGGAAAAGAGCAAGCGGTGGAAGAGCGGGGGGCCGCAGGAGAGGAGGAGGAGGAGGGAGGGGTCCAATGTGATGATTTAGCCCCAAGGTGAGCGGCTCCATCACAGATAAGCTGGGCCTCATTCAAATCTGATATCTGTGGGAAAATAATTTTTTCTTTCCCCCCCCCCCCCCCTTCTTTTCTTTCTTTCGTCTTCCCCTTTTTTGGTCTCACCAGTGCGGCTGGTGGTCCGTTGTTTATTCTTTGTTCTGATGAAAGAAACGCTAGCAGGTGAACGAATAGAAGGAGGGCAGGAGGAGAAGGAGAGAGATGTGTCTACCGTTGACCCCTGAGTGGGGCCCAGTGGTGGGGACTGTACTTCTCTCTCTCTCTCTCTCTCTCGCTCTCTCTATTTTTTTTGGTCGAAGCTATTATAAAATATAGAATATATAGAAAAAAGAGGAGAGAAGGTGATGAAAAATACATAGCTGGGAATAAAAAAGAGAGGGCAGGTGAAAAACCCGGATAGAGAGGTCTATTAAAAAGGCCCATTCTTCACCTTCTAAAGAGACAGAGAGAGAGAGAGAGAGAGAGAGAGAGAGAGAGAGAGAGAGAGAGAGAGAGAGAGAGAGAGAGACAGACAAAAAGACAGAGACAGAGAGATGGAGAGAGAGAGAGAGAGAGAGGAGGGAGAGATAGAGAGACATAGAGAAATAGAGAGAGGGAGAGGAGAGAGAGAGATGAAGATGAAGAGGGCACAGCTGCAATAGCGATTAGCCCCTTATGTATTAAACACACTCCTTGCAGGGAGCAAGGAGAGGAGCGGAAGAGAGAAAGGTAGGCGGGACGTGGGTGGTGTTTCTCTCTCTCTCTCACTCTCTCTCTCTCTTTCGCTCTCTCTCCTTCAGCCTACAGTAAACAGTGCAAGCGGGAGACCACCCCCAGCCACCCGCCCCACCATAGCCTGGACCCAAAGTGATTAAAAGTCTGACATGGGACACTTGTATGTGCTCACCACAGCTTGTAAACAGTCACTTGCACACATACACACGCACACACTCACACACATGCAGGGTCGAAGAGCACATCCTTGTAAAGCTACCGCAAGCTTGTTTCCAATTGATGTCCCATCTGTGGAACAGGGGTCGGCCGGCACAGCAGCACTTTGTGGATACAAAGCATAGAGCCCCGCGAATGGCTTTTAAATATACCAATAGATCTGATTTGTATCGCCTGACTATTAGTAGCTTACATACAACACGGGCTGCATGGGGCTTGGGCCGAGGTTATAAATAGTATATTTAAAACGGAAAAGCGACAAAAAACGACATGTAATCAATCTCGCAACGGTGGAAATCAATTAAAGAAAATACACTGGAAAGCACAACTAAACAAAACTTTTCTTTTTCATTCATACAGCCAAATGCACACCCACTTCGAGCGGGTGAGAGTGAAAATGTTTTGGCTTCACTGCTGAGCCTCAGCCACGTTGTCTCCATGTGAGGAGCTTGATTACACCTCGGGGAGAGCAGAGGATGCTGCAGCATACTGTTTGTTCATTAGCCGCTGTGCTTAAACCTGTTACATGCCTGAACGGGTTAGCATGTTTTAGTGGGACGCGTGTGTTGGTGCAATGGCTTAGGCTAGTCAGAGATACATTTTAAATTCATATTTTGAATTCCTTGATTTTTTTTCACATTTTGAAAATTTGACCCCTGACCCCTAGAGACCACTGACCCCTAGGGACCAGGAATATGTGCTACTGGACTGTGAAATAAAAAAAAAAGGAATGAAGACAAAGGAAACAATGATAGCTCATTTATGGATAATTTTTGTACGATCATAACAATTCAAATTTTTTTTTTGTGCAGATCATCACAAAAAAGCTTATGGCAAAAACGCTTGCCAATTTATTTGAGCACCACACAAACGCCTACTAGCGCCCATAGACACACACACACACACATACACACATACACACAGGAAAAGAACTTTGAAACCCTATTCGGTTTGGCGGTTGTCTTTCCCGGCTTACGACCTAAACCCACCATTGTTGAATTAACCCCGGAGAGTGGGCTGGCTGAAGCCTGGGAGCCAGGCCTACGCCAACACAGTGAGAACAACACAACAACAACAACACAAAATCAACACAAACTAGCGCTTGGCAGGGGATGGGGTCGTTTTATTTTTTGTTTCGTTTTCTCATTTCTCCAAAAACTGATTACCTTTCTCCCCCTTCCCCTCACGCGTCCCTATCACACTCTCACTCTTTTCCCGTGTCGATCTCTCTCTCTCTCTCTCTCTCTCTCTCTCTCTCTCTCTCTCTCTCTCTCTCTCTCTCTCTCTCTCTCTCTCTCTCTCCTGCGCTGAGCCGAGCTGTTCCCTTGGCAGCTGTTCCCACAATGCGGTTCCCCAAGCCCAGGGGGGGAGGTGGATGGAGAGGGATAGAGAGATAGAGTGAGAAAAAGAGAAAAAAAAAAAGTGTTAGTATGAGTTGTGTGACTGTGTATATGCCTGTGTGTGTGTGTGTGCATGTGCCTACACATGCATGCATGTGTGTGTGTGTGTGTGTGTCTGTGTCTATGTGCGTGTTTCTACACATGCATGTATGTGGGTGTGTGCGCGTGCGTGCGTGTGTGTGTGTGTGTGTGTGTGAGCGATGGGGAATGAACCGAGTGGTGGGAATGAAGAGGCGGTGTGGAGGTTAGCGGGTTCAGGGAGCGTTTGCAGATCAGAAGTGGTCGGGGCTGCTCTCTGCTCAGGGGGTGGGTGGGGGGTCTGCTGGAAGGGAGCCTGATTAGCACTTGGCGTCGCCGCCGCCATGCGGAAACACCCTGGGCTTTCTGGAGGGCCAACCTTATTTGGGGCCGACCTTTCCTGTTTGAGAAAAAGAGACGGTCTCTGTCGTCGGGGGTTTTCCAAGTGTGGGCCGCGGCCTCAACACAGAGCTTGTGTGTTGCGCCTTGTTCAAGGGACCGTGTGTAGGATTTGTAACATCCTAAATCCTTTTAAATTGCCACGGTTTTGGGATGGTTTCGCCAGGTAAAAAGAAGAAGGTGACACCTGATGATGGCAAAGATGTCTGTTATTTCACGTAATTCACTGCTTTGAGTGCACATGCTTGAGCAGGCTGCAGTTCACTTACTGACCAAAGGGGGCGGAAATTTGTAGGAATATCTTATTAGTATATTTAAATATTGCACACTCATAGCTATCTCCCAGCTCTATAAACTCTTTTTATTTACTATTTACTTTGTTATTTGCTCTCTAGGATACATCAGAAGATGAACAGAAAACAAATTAATAAACACTCCTAATGTGAACAAACCAAAACAAACCGGTGAAATGTGATCCTAGCATGAGCTATTAAACATTAATGAAGGGTGTACTTTTGTGTGTGTGTGTGTGTGTGTGTGTACGTGTGCGTGTGTCTGCGTGTGCTTGTGCATGTGTGCGTGTGTTTATACGGCGACAAGGGCGTGTTGCGCCTGTATGTGTGTGTGTGTGTGTGTGTGTGTGTATACAGCGGGTCAGTCCTCTCTTTAAATGTGAGTGCGGGGCTGGGGAGCCCGCGGGCAGGAAACAAACATCATGAAGCTCGCCCATAATTGGGCAAATGGGAGATGTTGTGGCGTCGTGTGATGATGCTGAAGCAGATGGCGACAGAGCGACGCGCGGTAAACATCCCTGAATATCACTCCCCCCCCCTACTCGCCCTCTCTATACTGCACTCCCATAGCACGGTTACCGGGCCGACACACCTCCTCAGCACCACTCTCTCTACATCGAAGTCGCTTGATCTTGCACACACACACACACACACACACACACACATCCACACACGTGAAACATCCACACACGCACATCCATCCCTACAGCCCCCCCTTCTCCCTCCCTTGAGTTCTCCTCAGAAGTCCTCCCTCCTCCCAGACCCCCCCCCCCCCGCTGATGGAGAAGAGCGGAGAACCCCGGCCTCCACCCTAATGCACAGTCAATCAGATTATGGCCGTCGATGCAAGGCCCGAATTACTCACGTTATGACTTGATGGGCCGATAATTTGATTGGAGGCGCATCTCCACTTCCTCTCCTTCTTCAGATCCCCCCCCCCCCCCCCCCACACCATTCCCCTGTCACACCCTTTCATGTGCGTCGTTTGCTCTCTCTCTCTCTCCTCTCTCGCCTCTCTCTCTCTCTCCCTCTACTCATCTCTCTCTCTTCAGCCATCCATCGATTTAGCTCTGTAATGATGGATGGATCTTGTATGGTTGACCAAGCAGTCGAGGTAAACACATGTCTGAAAGCAGGGTAGTGAAGTGGTTAGGGAGTCTGACTCCCGGCTGAAAGGTATTGGCTTCGATCCCCACAGCCTACAGCCTGCCTGTAGGCACCCTTGACAAAACTACCTGCCCCTGATTGGCACACATCTAAATTCCCTGTAAGCACGTTAATAGTGGTAAGCATCATTACATAGCTAAATATTCTATATTAAAAAGCAGTGAAAAACAAGAACATCAGAAGGCTTTGCACATTTCATTTTGGCCCAATGCAGTGTGACACCGTCCCCTGTCTCAGTCATACAAGTTTGTCATGTTCTTCAACATAAACAACGTTGTAACACCACTCCAACTCTATCCCACTTGGTACATGCCTCGAAAACCTATCTTCCATAAATGGAGTTCCCAAGTTGGGTTCCTAAAATGGGTTTGACAGCCCAAAACACAACAGAAGAAAACACAATAATAACTCTAAATATAGAATATTTAATGTTCATCTTTAAATGGAACACACTGGCTGACTACGTTTGGCTGATTAAAATATAGATGCAAATAAAGACAAACATAATAAAGCACTGAAATAGCACAACCAGAATTATATTATATTGCTCATTATCTTTGTTATTTATGCTGCAATTGTACATTTTAAATAGTAGTTCTTATGTGCTTAAGCCACATACGTATATGATCCATCACCCTCCAATGTAAAGCTGTATAATAGACTAATTGCTCAAAAGATGTAGCTACAGATAATGACAATGTGCTGCATTCAGATCAGTGGACCCCATCTATGAGTCTTAGCAGTAGTAATGGTCGTAGCAGTAGTAATGGTCGAAGCAGTAGTAATTGTTGTAGCAGTAGTAATGGTCGTAGCAGATGAACAGGTCATAGCAGTGTAAGTAGTTTAAGTAATATAAGCAGTTGTAACAGTACTATCTTTTTTAGACCAGTAATAAAAAAAACTATTAAGAAGTAATATTATTGGAGTTTGAATAATAAATTGCAGGCAGGTGGTTGGAGCATCTACAGGGGTAATATAACAGGGGTAATATAACAGGGGTAATATAACAGGGCAAATCTTTCCCTGTTGTTTTTAAGTTGATGGTGGATGGGAGGACGCTGGCGGCGGGTTCCCAGCGCCTGGCGCCTTAAAGGTTAGCCAAACACAAGACACTTTGTAGGGCAATCACAGGCCTGCTCTGCAAGGACAAGCCCGGCTCTGTTGAAAAGCTTAAGGGACCTGCTGTTTAGACATCCTCTTGAGTGTGACTATGTACCCGCCACCCCCCTTTGCTCCAGTGACGGATGTAAACATCTTCATCGTGGATGATTCCAGTGAAAACAAGTGGAGCTAAAGGTTGCAGCGGGAGGCTTTGAAGACGAGGGGCAAACAACAAGCCTCAACTATTGGATGGATCTCTCCACTCTTGTTTAACCACACGGAGCCGCAGAGCGGATGCAGTTCGGCTGATGACGAATGGGGGATCGGCAGGGCTGTGTGTGTGTGTACAATATGTGTGTGTGTGTGTGTGTGTGTGTGTGTGTGTGTGTGTGTGAGGGTGGTCGCGCGTGCAAGTGTATGGGTGTGCATTCAATATGTTTGTTTGTGTGTATGTGTGTACAGTATTTGTGAGCAATGTGTGTGTGTGTGTGTGTGTGTGTGTGTGTGTGTGTGTGTGTGTGTGTGTGTGTGTGTGTCCATGTGTACACATTATGTGTCTGTGTGTACACATTGTTAGTGTCTATGTGTTCCTGTGTGCGTACACGTGTGTACACAGTATGTGTCTATGTGTTTCTGGGTGTATGTGTGTACACAGTATTTGTGTATGTGTGTGTGTGTGTGTGTGTGTGTGTGTGTGTGTGTGTGTGTGTGTGTGTGTGTGTGTACAGTATACATGTGGTATTTACATCCATATAAGATCCTCACAGAGGGAGATAAAGTGAGACGAAGAAGAACACAGACAGATACATCCTCCTTCAACCTAATCTTTCTTCTTTCCTGAGATTTCCTCTCTCCCTCCATCCCTCTCTCCCTCTCTCTCTCTCAACCTTCCCATAGCAAGATATCTCTCGGCTGTCCAGAGACGTTGCTCGGAAGAAACCATCTGGTGTGCATCAATCCCAGCTCTGTATCAAACATGGCAACACGACGCGAGCACATGCACACACACACACACACACACACACACATTGCTGCAGGTGTGTGTGTGTGGCCCTTGAAGACACAGCGTGTGTGTCACGTCAGAGGCATGAGTACGGGTGGAATCAAAGTGTGTGTGTGTGGCGGAAGGGGAGGGGGGGGGGGTTGGTCCTCAATCAGAGTCAACCACCAAAATAATACAAAATGAATAAATAAAAGTGCATATGAAAATCTAAACTTTCCGAGACAAATCTACAAAGTCTTCATGCAACCCATGCAAATGAATGTAAATGCATATTATGCACAGGGCTTGAAGATGAAACGTACACATGGCACATACAGACTTCCAAAGGCACATGAAGAGAGTCTGAGCCCCTCCTCAAGTGGCACAGCCGGGGCCCCCCGCCCGCCTCCAGCATCTTCACAGCCCATAAACAGTTTGGTTGCAAATAGAAACGTGTTGGGGGGCGGTGGGGGAGGTGGGGGGCGGGCATGGGGTTGTTTTTCTCACCATCGTTGTCACGTGAGGATTTCTAAAGATCATCAAGATGGGGAGAAAGCGCCGGCAACCTTGATGGCAGCATCTGATTACATGAGGGCAACATGCTATCAGCAGATAAAAACCCAATGGATAGCGTAGAGATAGCGCCACGCTCGGACCTTACAGAACACAGCAACGACATTGCGATAACACACACACACACACACACACACACACGTGCGCAAACATGCATTCACACACACTCACATGCAAAATGCGGACATGCATGCATGCACACACGCACACACACAAACACACAAAACATGCATGCACACACACTCACATGCGAAATGCGGACATCCACACACGTGAGCGCACACACACACACACACACACACACACACACACACACAAAAAAGCAACGGAACGGCCTGAAATTAAAACAAGCGCTGAAAACAAATGCGTCCAGAAAAAAAAAGATGAAGGGATCTCGTGGGCTCATACTTCAAACATTACTGGTTAGCAAATACGACAGCGTGAACATAATGTTGCAGCGTGGAGTGCCGCCACGGCAACGGGAGGCAGACATAACAAAGATGAAATAAAATAACGAGGGCTGACACACATAGAGCCATACCACTGAAAACAAGAGAACACACACACACACACACACACACACACACACACACACACACACACACAATCAGGGTGACAGCATGCAGGCAGACAAAATATTGACACTGTGCAGAACACAGATAAACGTGTGTACCATTGTGTGCAAACGTGCACTTGTGCACTTGAGTGTGCGTGTGTGCGCGCGCGCGCGTGTGTCTAGGGAGGGTAAATAGGACCAGGAATCACGTCTAAATCATTATGATGTCATATCAGATGACAATGTGATGGCTTGTGTGTTTGATAACATATAAGGCAAACAGAAATGTCGAAATAGAAAAGGGAGAGAGTCTGAAATCGCACCTTGATGTGCACACCCCACAACACTCCCGAGTCTGTAAACGGATCAGTAAAAAGCGATCTTTTATGAGGAATTCCGCAGTGTGCCGTAGCGTAGCGGCTTAGGGGAGCGGGAGATTGCGTGTTTATGAGGATGTGCTGACTGTGTTTGTGCAGGTAAAAGGCCCAGGAAGAGAGCTGACCCTGCTACAGCACCCCACAGAGAGCCAGGCCTCGACCATATTTGAGCTACCTTTATGACCCCTCCACTCTCCCTTTGTCTCGCTCTCTCTCTCCCTTTGTCTTCCTAACACCTTTCTATCTCCCTGTATTTCCTTATTTTCTCACTCCCCTCCTCCTCCTCCCCCTCCCTTCTTCTCATATCTTCTGTCCCTCGTTCTCCTTCCCTCCTCTCTCTCTGAACTGCTGACGGCTGTCTCTCGCCCGCCAAACGGACCTCAGAGAGGGAAACCAGCATGACTGGAGGAGATCTCTTGACCTCTACAACCCCATCCTTCTCTCCTTCTCATCCACCTCCACCACCTCCTCCGCCTCTTTAAATCTCACTTTCATCCACTACAAAGCGACGGTGAGGCTATGCATGGCCTTGTGGACAGCAACTCAATTAGTGCCTTGCAGCTCGGCCAAACTAAGCAGAATTCAGAGTCCTGGAGAAAAAGGCGCTGCGTCTTGCATTTCTCAAGGACGCTGGCTGGCCACAGACCCCCAGGGGGAGGTTTGGAAAAATATGAAGACATTAGATTGGAATTAGGAGGATGAACCAATAACCCCTTTTCACTGCAGGTCCTTTGGTTTTATTGTGTTGGCCATTCGCATTACGATCCGTTTGCTTTTAATGAACACTTTAAAGTTAGAGGGGTTGCCTGGTGACATTTTACTTCTTACCGACATCTAACTTTCGGGAGTTACTTTTCTCTTACATCAAGAGGTTCGACCCACTGATATGATTCGATTTTAGCGTGGATGGCCAATAACTGTTTCAACATCGCGGTATCACAAATGATAATGTCACTGTTAATCGGTCGTCCAGAGGCATACTGAGTACTGATCATTTAGTTAATGTATAGCCTAACGTTACGTTGGCATTGCATGTTGGTCTCAGAGCAGGGAAGATTCCCTATGTCCTCCCCCAATTACTGACCCACACCCACACACGCACTGACAAACGCACAGAAGAGGGTTCCCTCTCTCGGCCTTCCTCTCAACTTGCCTCTCTCTCTCCCTCTCTCCGTCTCTCTTCCCCCTCATTAAACAGAGTAAAAGACCATGTTGGTGTCAGACCATTGGTTCGCCATCAGCTGTCACTGCTGTCCTCTGACACCCACCCGCACAGCCAGCCACCTCCGTCTCCACCTCCACCCAACGCTCCCGCCTTGCCCTGCTTAACCTCCACTGTACTCCCCTCTGCTCTGCCTCATTTTTCCTCACACACACACACACACACACACATATACACATACACACAACACACACACTGCGGGCTCCAGTCTGGGTCTTGATGGAGGCGTGTGGAAATGGAAGCCGTCAGTGTAATTTAACATGGCACGGATGGAAAACTCATTAAAGCGAGTGGGAGGGCACTGGTAAAAGAGAGAGTGGTGCAGAAAGGAGAGAGAGGGAGAGAGAGAGAGAGAGAGAGAGAGAGAGAGAGAGAGAGAGAGAGAGAGAGAGAGAGAGAAAGAAAGTAAATTAAATGGCGGTTCATGGTTTGAGCCTGAAAGGGAGTGCATAGGTGGGGTCGGACTACCTTTGCATGGATGCTCAACTTTATACAAAGAGTGATGGGGCTGAAACGGGAGGGCACCCATCTCTCTCTCTTGTCACGGTGGACCGGGCTGTGCTGTGGTGGGGCCCGGAATTTCATAAACTTAATTTTTTGTTGCTAGGAAACACTGCCATGGAGCAGGGGTATCTTTTTTTTTTTTTTGCGGGTATCAGCATTGTTGCGTTGCCTGACTACGAACAAAAAAAAAAAGTACAGGGATAAAAATCTGCCTGTGTTTTTTATTACTCATACTTTGTCTTTATCCCATCATCAGCACATTCAGGAACATATATAAGGTCAGAGGAATCCATCGAGGAACAGGGCGATTCTTGACATTTTAGCTAGCCATATGTGCTAGCATTAGTGATGTATTAGCAGAGAGATGGTTTGAAATGGCAAGCACAAACCTTCCCCGGAAATTAGAATTCGATTAGCTGTTTCTCCTAACAAGCCGTTGGAGCCGGCCAAGTGTGGTGTTGAAGTCCCACAGACAAAGCAGACAGACACAGGGCAGATCTTTAGCATTGAACATAGAGAGCTACACTTCGACACTAATCACATTACTGCATCTAGCCCTGCCTAGAGTGACATTTGTTTGCTTGTAGGTGGTTTGGAGCCAGGGCAGATGTGTCAATCATTCATCATTAGTGGTTTGTTTGCCATAATTTGATTTGTTGCTACTGGCATCAGGAGGATGTTTCCAGGTTGGGTTATTGAGAAAGAGTTGTAGTGTCTGTTTAGAATAGGTTTAAATAAGGATAAACAAACATATTCATAGCCATTCCAGCAGTTCAAGTTCAAGTGCCTCAGTAAAATCGACCTGTTTTTTATATTTTACAGAGTAGCCATCATCTTCAACGAGTCAATGTTGAAATGCCCAATGGAAACCTCTGTTATTGTATTAAAAATGAATTCCTTTCTTTTCTGGTGGTGTGCTATGCTAGCTGCTAACGTGGTGGCTAATTAGCATGGAGATGCAGATGCTGCCTTAACAGTGTATTCCAGGTCAGACAATATTACCATCATGACCATCGGCATCTTTATTTCTTCTTTATAAACTAATATTTCAGATTTATTTTTTGCATCCTTCCAACCACTTGTCTTCCATCTTATATCTAAAAATGTGTTCAAATATCGTTGTCTCTTTTAGCCTGGTGGAAGTTATTGCAGAACTGGTAACCATGGGAGACCTTGTTTTTTGTGGAGCGTCTCACAGCGTTAAACAAAACTGAAGATCCTCAGCTAAATGAGTACAAACAGGGCCTCGGCAGGACTGTTAACACGGTACCAAGGAGCCCACGGAGGTGCACAGCGAGCCCCTTCTTTTGAACTGGACTCCAACCACGGGAATATTTCCACAATATTCACACCTATTCACAAAATGTCTTCTCCCTGAGCCAGCTGAGCGAATGAATGCAAAACGCTTCACCTGGTGTGTGTGTGCGCATGTGTGTGTGTTAGTGTGTGTGTGTGTGTGCGTGTTTGTGCGTGCGTGAATGCGTGTGCATGCATGCATGTGACAGTGTGTGCGTATTTCTGTGTGTGTGTGTATAAGTGAGTGTGTGGCGGTGTCTCCTTTGAACGTCCTCTCCGTGGGCCCGCTAATGGAGCCAGATCAATTGACAGGGACAGCAAGCGGACCGCCACACAGTTGGCACATCAAAGAGATTCTAATAACTGCACACTGTGGCCATTACCGGGCCTGCACACACAAAAAAAGACCCATTTTATGTTGGCTTCAAAGTGAGCACAACAGCATATTGAGCGCATACAGAATGCAGAGGCCTTCGCGAGACTTTCCCCGGCAAACACTTTTTTCAACACAAGGTCATTCCGCAGCGAATCATGAGAACGGCCAACACACATGCACTTGTACACACACACACACAAACACACATACACACACACACACTTAGGCACAAACACAGATTGACACACAATGGATGGTTAATCACACATATTAAACATTTAAAAATAACAAAAGAAAATAAATTGGAGGAACTGCACGACCAATTCTGTTTTAATTGAATCAATCTTTTCAGATCGGCAAAAGGAGGAATTGCAACATACTTTTTGTGGTTGCAATAACAAAACGAACCAAAAAATCCCTATCTTTGGGAAGCGAAGCGAGGCGACAGTCCCACAGCAGCCAGTACTACAGAAGGCACTGAGAAATAATGGCTGCCGGATTAGCCTTGCTGATCATGTCCATTTCACATCATGCTGCTTCTCCCTCTCCCCCACTCTAAGTTGGTAACTTTGTTCATTAGGGCTGGCCTGTCTCCCGCTGCAGTGGCTGTCAGACATAACACCCCGGCTGGCAGGCCCCTCCATCTTTCTCCTCACCCTTCTCTTTCCTCTCCTTTTTCATCCCCCTCTCTTAGCTCCTCTCCGTTATTTCTCTCTCTATCACTTACTCTGATTACTAGTGCTGTCCCCCCCCCACCTGCTCATCTTCTCCTGTCGCCATTTTTCCACCTCCACCCACCGACCCCCCGTCCCTTTTCTCGCTCTCCACCGCTTCCCATTCTCTCTATATTCATCTCTCTCTCCTGCTCTGTCTCTCTCTCCCCCCCCCCGCTCTCTGTCTCTCTCTCTCTCTCTTCCCTCTCGCTCTCTTGTCTCTCTCTCTCTTCCCTCTCGCTCTCTGTCTCTCTCTCTTCACTTCCCTCTCTCTCTCTCTCTCTCTTCCCTCTCGCTCTCTGTCTCTCTCTCTTCACTTCCCTCTCGCTCTCTCGTCTCGGCACGTCGCCGCGCGGCTCGGCAAAATAATTTACCGCACGCGGCGCTGGCGCGGATGATTGAAGCGTAATTAGACGGCAAAGACAGTGGTAGCCCGACGCCGGGGCCCAGGAGCCAGAGTTTGTCAGATGGTCTCCTCGTCTCGCTCTCGCCGGCTTTGCCCTTCAAAAAAGTATCACTTCTGCTAGTGTGGGAGGGATGGGGAGGGAGGGAGGGAGGGGAGGGGAGGGGAGGGGAGGGGAGGGAGGTGCAGCAGCAAGCTTACACCAATTTCAAACTACTCGACTGAAAGGCTGCCGTTTTTCCAGTACGTTGTGCCAAACAATGTTTTCTGTGTTCCTACCTTGTTTTTCGTTTTTGTTTAAATCTCGCACAACTGTTCCAGGATATGATGAGAAAAAACAGGGTATGCAAACTGCTCCACAGAGAGCCATTGTGATATTAGATTCCCCATCTAAGAAGAAATCTGAAAAATATCCCAAAAACGATATAAACATAAGACTAAACTGCTTGTAGGCACTTGCAAAAGAAACAGGCAAAAACATCCATAGCAAACGAGCCGACCTGCCAAGTTTGTTACCGTCTGTGGATCGTTGTGAAGATTGCTGCGCGGCGGCAGAAGAAGACGAGAGCGTATTTTCAAAGATAAAGAATAAAGATAGGTAACGGCGGCGTAAGAAGGAGCGTGCGTGCTCTATTGTGTCAGAGATCCACTCTGTCACCTCTGAGGATGAATGCGTTAGCTCCAGCGGATGTCGAGGCATCAGAAAATATGCGATAACAAAGGCCTAGTGAAGGGTGTACACAATGCGCTGACACGCCGCCTTGCACTTCACACATGCACACGCACACACACACACACACACACACACACACACACACACACACACACACACACACACGTGTGTATGTTCATTGAACGTATGGAGCTGCTGACTAAATCCTTCAGAAGAAAGGGAAAAAATAAGGCAGCGCCGTCGTGTGTCGACAGACGCACAAGGGACCAGGGATAGGTTGAACCCGCTGCTAATTGCTGCGGTGGACTCTAAAACCATATGCCTGTTTTTTTTTTTTTCAGAGGATGGGGGAAAAAAAGTGGAAAGAGAGTAAGAGATGGGAGGGTTGCATCCGGAGGAAAAAAAAGAAGAAGAACAACAACAACAACAGCCGATAGGTGACTTGTGCTTGCTGAGTGGAGCTCCTGTACCGCCTAGGATTTCTCTCTAATTACCCCCAGCTGGCTCCTCGCAGGACCACCACAGCACCTCTGACACTCTCTCTCACACTCCAGCACTACAGCGCTGGGGGGTGGGGGGGGGGATGGGGGGATGGGGGGGGTAGAGAGGTGGGCG
Organism: Micromesistius poutassou; assembly: GCF_964030765.1. Classification (NCBI taxonomy): domain Eukaryota; kingdom Metazoa; phylum Chordata; class Actinopteri; order Gadiformes; family Gadidae; genus Micromesistius; species Micromesistius poutassou. The sequence goes on along the minus strand of NC_140290.1, from coordinate 5,540,131 downwards.
GTGGAGGGACGAGGGTGGGCTGGGTGGTGTTGCAACAGTACGGAAGCTAGCCCCCCCCCCCCTTCCCCCTTTGAGAAAACAACACCACACGTGGAGGCCGACTTTTGGAAGAGGGTGGGGTGGGGTGGGGTGGAGGTGGGGGACAGCGATGGAGTCACCTTTAAAGGATAATCATGGTAGTGTTGGAGGGTAAGGGGGAGGGGGTGGTGGTGCTGGGTGGTGCTCTTCGTCGAATGAATATAAATGGTGTTATTGACGGGGGGGGGAAAAAAATTGAAGGAGGATGGAGGCAAAATTAAAGTGTTCGTGGTTGGGGGGGGGGGTGCTGAAAGGGAAACGCGAGTACGAACACAAGAGGGAGAGAGGGACGGAAAGAGGGAGAACAGGATGTACGAAATAAGGGAAATAAAGCAGGAGAAGGACGGGGAGAGTGTTAACAAATCACTGCGGGTTGACGGGCCGGTGCAAGCGGTGCGCTATCGTAAACATTTGCAAATCGGGCTCCAAAAGGAGAAAGTCCTTTAACAAGGCTTTTAGCATAGCGTACCCTTGCTGCGGCGCGAGCGACACGTGAAGGGCGATGTGTTTTGGGGCCACGCCGGAGCCGCTGCCAGCGCTGTGTAAATATTGGACGGTGGAACAAGGGCAGTGGTGGATTAAAGAGAGAGAGAGGGCGAGAGACTGAGAGAGAGAGAGAGAGAGAGAGAGAGAGAGAGAGAGAGAGAGAGAGAGAGAGAGGAGGGAGCTAGGCCTTTACCTCGTGCCAATGGAACATTCTAGTTACAAATACTTAGACTCAACGGCTTATTTTAAATGACACTTACTTAGGTATTTAGCGTTACACTGAAGTGGTTCCGACGGCTGGGAAGCAGGGGGTAAAAGGGTTCAGTCTGCTGCCTGAGGGGTTGGAGGGTCGCTCTCGTTTGTAGTTGGTATTCTAGTGACGCGCTGAAGATATCCTTGTTCACTTCCAGCGAAACTGCACTGCTAATTAATTATGAATAATTAATTAATACGGAGAACGTGATACATCAACCCAATACATTATATGTAATTGATTTTCTCAATTTAAATTACTCTTTGAAGAGGTCTTTGGATTCCAGAACGACCAGCGCTCAAACGTCATGACACATGCCTCACCAACTGCTCTCTCTCTCTCTCTCTCTCTCTCTCTCTCTCTCTCCCTCTCTCTCTCTCTCTCTCTCTCTCTCTCTCTCTCTCTCTCTCTCTCTCTCTCTCTCTCTCTCTCTCTCTCTCTCTCTCTCTCTCACTTTCTCACTCTCTCTCTATCTCTCGGTCTTTCTCTTTCCCTCTGTCTCTCTTGCTTTCAATTTCTCTCTCTGTCTGCCTGCCATTAACCTACAAAATAGTTGCAACAAGAAGAGTTGGTAGTAAATCAAGCGACGGTTGCCTGATTTACTCACCCACATGAACAATAAACAAAACAAACTGCATTAATTACTATTCAATGCAAGCGTGCGTGTCCTCATCATAGCGTTCGGTAAAGAGTTACAGCCCCGAACGAAAATGCTAAAGGTAATTCAGCTCAGCTGTACCGCACCGTGGTCAAACCTGGTTGTTTTTTAAATGTGCTCATTAAATAAAGAAATGAATCCACTGACTGGAAACGTGTCGCTAAGACGGAAGAGGATGGGAACGGGAGGAAGCAGTAAAACACACAAGAAGAGACGAAAACAGGTAGAGGAAGACGAAGAAACAGGCGAAAGGGAAAGGCGTTGATTGGGGGGCGCGCTCTGAGCGGCGGCGGGTACGGGGCTGTGCAGCAGCATGGGGACAAATGATTTCCATAAAGACTGGTTGTTGACTGAAGGCAAGCAGCTGTCAGGCGGGATCGCCTCTCCGACACCAACACCACTATCCAGGGGCCCTTCCCATCATTCAGCGTGATTGGCTCAAGGGGAAAATGGCAGACCGCGGAGGGAAAGAGAGGTGTGTGTGTGTGAGGGGTGAGTGGTGGAGGGGTGGTGGTGGGGGGTGGGGGGGGGGGGGGGGGGGGGGTTGGGGTGGCTTCCGCCTGACAGGCTTGGTGTCTGCGTTGAAGGGAAGGATCCGGCGCGGGAGGAGGCGTTTACCTGTTATCATTCCATCTCCTGTTCATGTCAGCTTTCCTGGCTCATGAGAGCCGGCTGAGCCAAATGACATGGAGGAAGAGGAGGGAGGGAGGGAGGTTGAAGAGAGTAGGCATGGACTGGAGTGTGTGCACATTAAAAGACACAGGCACACGCATGAAGACATACAGACACACACACCCACACACACACACACACACACATATAAAGACACACATACAGACACATAATTGAAGATACAGACACACACACACACACACACACACACACACACACACACGTACACACATAAAACAACACACACACACACACACACACACACACATATATGCACTGACACAAACAGAACAATCTCTCACACATACAAACACACTCACACACACACACTCACACACACACACACACACATTTAGACACACAGATACACACCCTCAACACATGCACACAAACAGATGGACAGACATACATAGACACATGCACACACACACACACAACCAAACCTACACACCCAGTCTGAGACGCCTGAGCTCAGCGCTCTTAGCTGTAGCTATGTGTGGAGGTGAGTGACAGGGAGTTGCAGAGAGCGGAGGGGTGGGGGGGGGGGATGATGAGGAGGCGTGGAAGGGTAATAGTGTCCTTTAGGTGTCTTAATTATGGCTCCTATCCTTCCCCCCTCACTGTCACTGCTCCCCCAGGGGGCAGAGCGAGACAAAAGGCGCAGCGACGTTTCATCCTCCGTCTGCTCAGCCTCCTCGTCAGTCTCCCTCTGCCTCGGTCCCGCTCTGGCTCTCTCGGCAGCAGTAGTTAAAATGGAGCTTCACCACAGCCTGCGGTGGCTGACGGTCGTTCACCTCAAAGGGCTGAACTTGATTACCGGGCGGTGTTTAATGGACTCAACGGCCCCCCGGATGGGGCCCGGTGAATGACTTTATCACGTTGTTTTGTGGGGAGGAGATGTTTGTGACAAAGTGGAGCCGGGAGTGTTGGGGATGGGGGGGGGGCGTTAGAGAGAGAGTGTAATAATACTTAGAATAACAATGATACCTGCCTGGATTGCTCACCTGTTTTATATACATTCTGATCTTTATTCCTCACCCTTTAATTCACCCTGGCCTCATTGGGGGGAGTCTCCCTCTGTTTAATGTGAAGGCATGTGTGCAGACACCTTGGCAAACAGACGTCCCACAGACAACAGTTAATTATTGATGGGAATAAATTGCACTCTTTGGATGTTTGGCAGGTGAACACGTGGCGGATGTGAATACAAATGTGTTTTGTGAATGTGTTTGTGTGTGTGTGTTTGTGAAAGTGTGTGTGTGTGTGTGTGTGCGTGTATGTTTGTGTGTATTTGTGTGTGCCTTGATAAATAGTAAAAGATGGATGGAGAGAGGGTGTTGAGGAATGAAAGAAAGAGGGGAGGGAGGATGTTAATAGAAGGTTAAGAAACCAGAGAGAGAGAGATATATAGAGACAGAGTGAGAGAGAGAAAGAGAAAGAGAAAGAAAAAGAGAAAGAGAGAGAGAGAGAGACAGGGAGAAAGAGAGTAAGAAGGAGCTAGAGATGCAGGGAGGAGAGTCAATAAAACCAAATTACTGCTAAATGCCTCTCAGTTGTGTGATAAAGGAAGAGAGCTGCGGCAGAGAATGCCCGCATTTACCTTTATGTGTGCTGAATAGCGAGTGTTTGAAAATAACCTCTGATGCACATATGCTAATAGAAAACGATTTTGTAAGCACTGGCACACATGTGCTCAAACTGTGACACACACACACACACACACACAACTGGCAAAACATTGGTAAAAAGGTCAGCTCTTTCGTATTGGGACATGGCTCTCTCGTGAAAATATTGACAGAGAAGAGCAGAGCATTGCGGTGTGTGATTTCAATATTAACAGTCGCAGAGCTGCGCTCCCTTATCTGTATTCAACCAATCTGAGCGACCCAGCATTCAGAATATATAATATCCCTTTGACGCTGCAGCAATGTCCTGCCAATAGATGTGAGAGGAATTCTCCCCCCTCCCTTACTTCCCCAGTGTTGTAGGGGTTGCGCGTAACTCAAGCTAAGTCAACCTAAGAGTGTACATTCTCCTAGCACACAGATGGCTAGCCCTGATACCGACATCAAAGCCAGGGCTTTCCGTCTCACTGTGTTTTAGATAGAGCTTCTCACAAGATGTACTGGAAAAGGCCTCCTCTCATCTGCTTCCATGTTAGCCATGACTCAAAGGGCACCCATACACGCTTCGCCCACACAATACACACACACACACACACACACACACACACACACACGCACAATACACACAATACACACAAGACACACACACACACACACACACACACACACACACACACATACAAAAAAAAAACATTGACAGGGAAACTAACTGTATGCAGGGCACCTTGTGTTACACGCGGCCCGTGAGCTGTCGGGCTCGCTGGAGCGGCAAGGCGAAGGCGGTGTGTGTGTTTGTATGTGTGTGTGTCTGTGTGTGTGTGTGTGTGTGTGGGGGGGGGGGGGGGAGGCTTGGAGGTAACAGAGCATGACCAAGTACAGAGGAAGCCGTGGTCAAACAGTGACCCGGCACCATGTCAGGTATAAAAATAATTTAATAAAAACCCACAAGCAAAAGTGTACTCCTCCATCCTGCATTCACTGAAGGAATCAATAAACGGCTGTTCCCACCAAAGGGCGACCAAACGGAGCATTGAGCAAATGTAGAATGTTGAATTTGAAACAGTTTGATAAAAAGTACAATGTGTGTTCATGGACCAAACTAGTTCATGGTTGTTGACCCGATCGTATGGTTTTCATCCGCATAGCAGTCTTGCGTGCGACTATCTGGTCGACGTCATATGACCAAACCAGGTATACGCCCGTCATTATGCAGTGCGGTTTGAACAGTGTTGGCGGCAGGAGTTTAATTGATTCAATAATGATGTTTTCTGCTTACCTTGGCCATTTGGGCCTGCACCCCGGTGGCTTTCAGAGACGACACAGCCTTCTGTGCTGCCGCTGGGCTGTCAAAATCCACAAAGCCATATCCTGGAAGCGGGAGCAGGAGGAGGGCGAGAGATATAGAGAGAGGGAGAGAGGGACAATCAGGTATAAGTACAACAAAAATAAAATATGCAGATGACTAACAAGGGGAATGACAGGCGCTTGGTAATTGTCAAGGTAATAGGTTGGTAACACAACTACAGAGTCTGCCAGTTCTCATATCTAGTGAGCACTACATTGTTTGATAATTAGCAACGCTGACGTTCATAGGGGGATGCTATGCATCTTAATTAGTGGCGCGCATGAGTGATCTCGCAATAACAATCTGAGGCGCGCTGCACACCTTCACCTCCACACACACACACACACACACGCAGATATGCTGGTGCTCATTTGCATTTTGCAAACACATGCCAACGGACAGACAGGGCCACCACCCACGTACAATGGATACCGTGATAGAACACACATTGAAAAGGTATGTACACACAGGGGCACAAACACACACACACACACACACACGCGGACGGGCGGGCGCTGGCACACACACACACACACACACACACACACACAGGGAACCACACACCTCTACCAACAAATGCATACACACAGAGCAGCTATGCCTCGGAGAATTCTGCATAGTAATTATTCCTGAAAGGTAGCTTGGTAAATGTTATTCGAAACACATTGACACATTGAAAAATAATTTGAGTGAACTACATTGTAATCATGTATATTTAAAACAAAAAAAAATTGACAGAAAAGGAAAGAAAATATGCATTCCACATCCGAACATGAAAGCTATTCACTTTTGGTTGATCCTATGTAAGCTAACCTTCACCTTATTATTTTCATTCCCCAATAATCCCCCTCTCCACCAAATCTCCTGAAGATTGACAGCATACCAGGGCTGTAGCTATTGCACCTTCATATCTTGGCTAACTCTCTCGCACACACACACACACACACACACACAGTCGTCTCCCACTAGTTTATATTACTTTCTCTCACTTTCTCCCTCGCTCTCATATTTGCCCTGACACTAACAGCCTGTGAGCGCCCCCCCCCCCCCCCGCCCCCCCCCGCGACTGTGATTTATGAGTTATTGTGATCCCTGTGACAGAATGTATGGGAGGCGGGGGTCGCGTTGGTGTTAATTAAAAATCCTCGCCGCGGATTAAGAGCAGTGAATGGTGGCCTCTGATCCAGCGTTTTGGAAGGAAAGGTGTAATTACAAAGGGATCGTACGAGGGAGGGTGGGTTACACCTCTGTGGATAGCCCGGCGTGTGATTGACACACAGACACACGCACACAGGCAGGCACAGACACATGCACATGCACACGTGTGGTTCTTTCACACCTATGGCGTGTGCAGTGAAAAAGATTTTTGCCGTGTCTTTGAGTGTAAGAACGAAGGTGTGTGTGTGTGTGTGTGTGTGTGTGTGTGGTAATATGAAAATCATAACCTGTGGCGAGGCAGAAATAGAGCGGCAGCCCTGATTAATGGCCAGCTGTTAGGGGTGGGGCGGGCGCAAGGGTTTAATTGCAGGAATATGAAGAGCCGTGGTGAAATGGATCGTGTCATTTAGCCAACAGAATGAGGTGCATTTCTCTCCATTTCCACGGCGAACAAAGAAAATGCCCCTTGTGTAGGTTGTTGTAAGCAGTCAGTGCTGAATTTCACCATTCAATTTCACCACAGAACCGTATAGCCCGTACAAAACAAAAAAACCTGGTTTACACAAAGACACATGTACAACAAGCGTATCAAAGCGAGTGTATCAAATCAAACGGTCAATACCAGATTACCAGAGGGTATCAACCGGGGGTTCTTTAGACTCTAAACGTGAAAAGTGTCTAGTTTCAAGAAGCTTTATCCTCCTAAATGACTTTAGCCCTTTACATTTCAAAGAACAAGAAAGGCCCAGGAATAGATCCAGCAGCTGCTGGGTCACCTTTCGGGGCTGTTATGTTTGGTATTTTCTAACGGTGGGGTGTTAAGCAGCCCAAATTGCATTTTTAATAATCACTGCACCACCACCTGGAGTGCACTTATCACACTTTCAGCGTGATGGTGATTTCAAGAGAACCCTGACCTATATTCAGACGAGGGTGAATGGAAGAAAAAAGACACAGGGGGGAGAGAGGGAGGGCGGGGGCGAGAGAGAGGGGAATAGAGAAAGAGAACAGGTGATGGAAACAGAGAAAGAAGAGGGAGATAAAGATAGAGAGGGAGGGAGAGAGAGATATTTGAGGAAGACACAGAGAGACCAGTGTGTGTGTGTGTGTGTGTGCTTTTCTGGCTACACTGGGTCTACCCCATGCTAAGATGGCCAGGGTGTCAATGAGCATAAAGGTGGAGAGAGAGAGAGAGAGAGAGAGAGCAGGTTGTGTGTGTGTCTACACTGGGTCAACACCCTGCTAAGAGGAGGTCGAGGGTGCCAGTGAGCATTCTGCTTCATTTTAAACTGCTTGAACTTCCTTGGCTAGCGTGGTTGTAGCTGGGAAACATTAAAGCTAAGTGATGTAGTGTAGCAAGCTTCATTTGAAGTCCACAGATAATAGGGTGAAAAGGTTGTTTTCACTTAAAACGGAGCCACAGAAGGGCAAGTCTTTAATGTTTCTGAAGTATTCAGTAATTCTGCCTTTATTTAAGTAATTTGCAGGTTGTGGAAGTCTGTGGGTGTGAGTGGGAGTGAGATAGAGAGAAAGAGAGAGAGTGTGTGTGTGTGTGTGTGTGTGTGTCTGTGTGTGGGTGCATGTGTGAGTGCATGTTTGTGTGCATTTACGCAAGGTGTGTGTTAGGGTTGGGCGATTTTCTAATAGAACGGTAGCCTGGCTATTGCCAGACCAAGCTCAATCATAGATTGCACGTTGGTCTGAGGAGGTTGCTGTCATTTTCTTCAGCACAAGAGGTGTGATCGACAGGCCTAGTTCAACTGACTCTGTAAGCAATTGGCTGCTTGCCGTCGCTTCCTTGTCGTCATTGTGTTAAACCAGCCAATAGTGCGCCAGGGGGAAAAGCCAGCTTGGTGATTGGCTTCGGCAAAAACGTATCGAAACTAGAAAGAAATGTATTGCTCTTCTCCAGACCCTTCTGCAGGGCAAACTCAAATTGCCGGCAGAATGGGCGTGGCTACCCAGTCTAATAGAACGGTATATCACGGTAGTATGCAAAACATTTTCCATATTAATACTTTCACAAAATAAAGTCTCTTTTAAAATAAAATTCACACTTATTTGAATTTCTCTAACCTGGGGCAATGGCCGTGGGTCTTGCATGCAGTCGGCTGCTGTCATTTAAGATTAGAGAGCGTTTGATCTGATGTCAGCCAATCAAGTGGCATGTGCTTCAGCAAGAGGCAGGACCTATGATAGCGAAGGTGCTAAAAAAATGGCAGCTAGCGCTATCACCACGAGAGAGCTAGCTCTCTCGTGGTGATAGCACTCTCTAATCTTCAATGACAGCAGCCGACTGTATGCTAGCTCTCTCTAGCTAGAGAGAGCTAGCTAGAGAGGGCTATGACCACCCCAGTCTGGCGGCATTATGGTTTCGTAACCGATTGAGAAGGGGGAGCCAACATGGCTGGAGGAGCCCTTCTGCAAACTTTGCACGCCATGTGTGTCATGCAAGTATGTATGGTAACACATCTATTTGAAACAACCATCTGAAGATTCAACATCCGCTAGCTTACTCAGCCCTACTGGCTTAGCTGGCATTGTGTGACATTGCCCCACCCCCTCTCTAGTTGCTGCTACACTATTGTCGATGGAAGTGCTTAAAACCAGGACATCCAATCAACACAAATCCACCAGTGCTCACTGCATGTCAATGGTCCAATCATCATGGCCAAACACGCCCCGCATTATGTGCTCCTTTGCATAAAGTTAACTGAACTTCAAAATTTTGTTCCATCCTTCCGCCGCAAGCCCCCACCTGCACCTGAGAAATCACATACTATGTCAAATAAAAAGTGAATGGGAGGCATTCCTAACTGCGTGAAAGGGTTAGGCCATTCAAAATCGACAAAATATAAACCAGACAGCTTGAGACGGACCGCATGCACGGTTGCAGTCACACATTTTCTTTCGAGGGAGATTGTTTGTTGCTCTGGACCCCTGGAATGAGCTCCCTAAAGGTGCGTTCACACCAAAAGCAAAGCAAATATTCGACTTGCGTTACTTGGGCAAGGTTGCTGGCGTGAACTGCAAACCTTTCTCAGGCGAGCCTTTCAACATCAAGGGATATTCGCGAGCGAATGACAAATTTGCTGAGATTAAAGCACGTTGTCAGTCATAATATAAAAAAAAGCTTGTGCAGGAAAATGAATCATAGAGTTCAAAGATATTTACAAATTAGTTATCCTTTAAATAATAATAGCGTCCAAATAACCTTGAATATAACCAAATTAATGACAATAAAATGTTTAACAATGAACAATTAATTCACAATTGGCAATTCTAATGCAATCAAATGAGGCGGCATAAAAATAACTATCAAATTAGAATAAAATGCAATAATTAAGAGAACAAAAGTCTGAAAGGCAAATGACAGGACTATGTTATTTTCTAAATAAAGTCAGCTGAAGTATCCAGTTACCTTGGTAGGCCTTCATGTTAGCATGAGCCAGATTCTTTGCTAAGAAGACTAGAATTTTATTTTTCTCTTCCTTTAAAAGGGACCATGTTTGGATGACACTTGCTCCGATGGCGAGTTTGTGGCGCTCACACAAAGGTGTTTACTTGCTCGCCATGAGTGGGAATCTGTCTGTGTTAGCTTTCCACTCTAACAGTTGGCGTCATCTCCATGTGCGACGGGCTCTCTCAAGTAAGCCGTAATCTCTTCTTCTGCCCTTTCCCCTCGAGCGGTGTCAGGCCCTGTTGCTTCCTTGTTCCTTTGGCGGAGTGGGCCCAGGGTCATGTTTCTTTTCAGGGGCCTTGATTCTGCACCCTCCCCCTCCTATCTCTCCTCCACCCTGACCACCACTGCTTAACGCTCTGCTGGTGCCACCATCTCTTCTTGCAGGTCCACCTTTGTCTCCTCCAAATCCTGTTCCTGGCCCTGTCCCTTGCATCCGGGGTCTAGAAAGGCACACTTCCATAGAAGTGTTTCTGGAAGGTCACACTGGTCATCCAGCTTGTCCAAAATTGCAGACTTTATGTCTTTTCCTCAGCTGGTGTTATCCTGATCCGAAGCAAGCAGCACATCGTTCTCGTACCACTGGAGCTGGTGATTTCTTTCTCTGCTGATAAAATGTCTGTTTACTCGCTCATGGGCTTGAGAGTAGCATTAATCGCTCGCAGCACATGTCTTTCAATGTCTTTTGCAGATCCTTTCGCCTGCCATCGACAACCAACTTTAATTGCCACTACCTGCTCAAGAATCGCTATAAAGTCAATTTCTCCATCACAGTTACGCAAGTTGTGCCAGAAAAAGTGTATTAATACAATAAACATAGCCTAGATTGCACAGGCTTCCCTCTCTGTGCTAGCCAATAGTTTCGCTGAACACTTGCCACCTCTCCACCTCACCAAAGATGTTAACTAGGGCTAGTTTGAGCCCTTGGCTGTTTTTAAAGCAGTCCCTAATCAACACTCAAAGCTAAATCTGTTAAAAATAAAAAATAATATGCTTTCATTCAGAAAATTAGCACTTGGAAACACACTGCAAAGTAGCAACACAAAGCAAAATCAGTACAGTAAGGTGTTTCATAGTTTTAATTAAAGGCGCTGATGATCGTATTGATTGATTTGGTCTTTTCAGATATTCCAAATAGATATTACACATTATTGCTTCTTACAAAACTTTGTTAAAAACTTGATTCAGATTTTTCAATCAAGGCATTCTACGGTCTATTATTTCTGAATAGCAGACCGCCGCTATGATAGCCTTACTAAAGATTCAGTTCCTATATCATGAATTATAATGCTAAGTAGGCTATCCTTAAGAAGGCTACAGCGTGCCCGTTGCTATGGAAGCAGTTCCAACGGCAGAATGGAACTGACTTTTTTTCCGCCTCGGGTCCTGCACCACCCTGTCTGGGTTTATTTCACAACATAGTTGGCTCGCTGTACATTGCCTCCTACATACCACATTATGGCTGTGTCCCAATTCAGGGGCTGCATCCTTCGAAGGATGCATTTGAAGACCGCTTATGTCACAGCTTGTTCGGCCTTTGGTGTGGTCTAGACCGCGAAGGCCACACCTTCATAGACCGCGTCCTTCGAAGGATGCAGCCCCTGAATTGGGACACAACCTATGTCTGGGCTGGTTTACCGTTATAAGCTGGCGACCTAGCTCATGTCCACCTGCTGCTTGCAGAGTTTGGGCCTTCCTCTTCCTGCTGTGGGCGAATACGCCTGTGATTGAAGATAAGAGTCCAGTCGTGCGTTCCGTCTTCGTTTTGTCCCCGGTGACCACCGGGTTCAGTTTGTGCCCAAAGCAGTGAAGCCATCACCATTTTGACAGGGACGGAGCAGCTTTTATAGTGTTTGCATTGTCTGTTGTTAAAGCTGCTATTTACCCCTCGCCCAGCTTCCAAATGGCAGCTGCAGATCGGAGTGCAACTGAGAGGTGGATGGCTGTGTGGGTCCCTGGAAAGAAACTCTTCTGCAGGGAATGCGATTCCACTCCCCGGAGATAGTGTGTTAGCGCAACATATTTCTTGCTGATCACATAACGGAAGTCAGACTGTAGCTGCTGGCCACCGTCACAAGCAGTTGCACCTACAGCTTCATACAAATTAGCACAATCAATCATTGATTGTCATTTAAAAAAAGCCCTTCAGTGTAAATGACAGCAGCATATAGTGACAGCTGTATGCTAACCTGCCTGAGTTTACACATGGCATAAATGTGGGAAACATGATTAGGCATGTAGCTAACAATAGAAGCAGCAAATGAAAACAAGATTGAATTAATAATTTTTGGGAAAAAGGCGGTTTTGTCCCTCCATGATTTAATATATGAGAGGACCAAATATTATACGTCTGTTTGCTCTTTAAACACCTGTGCCTACCCTTTTAGGCCATCCTAGAAAGCAAACTCTATTATTGGTGTCCATTCTTTGAAAAAAACATTATGTGCCCTTCTCAACATCAGTACTCAGATGCCAATTTATTAATATTTATTTTTCATATTTCATATTAGATTTGGTACAGTACCCATGTAAACACTGATATTTACAGATCAGTGAGTGAGAAAGGTGAGCAACACTTCAGTGGCAGACAGGTACTAATTGTGACAGTGGGAATTAGAACTGTGTACAGTGCAAAGCCCTTTTCCTTGCCTGTCGTGAAACATTGTACAACAATGTGAAGCCACTCCAGGGGCCTCGTTTGTTTTGAGTTCAAATGTGACAGTTCGATTTATTAATTGGACCTATTTACACACATAAAATACTTTGTTGCCGAGGCAAAACAAACTGTCACCTTTTACAACGTGTGAATTCATTGTTATTTGGCCTGAGCTTTCCACACTGACAGCTCCTGGTAGTTTTGGTTGGTAACATTAATACAAGTTAATATTAATTTAATAAGTTAATAACAATTAATACAAGATGTTTTAAATAATAATTCAGTTGTGGGGTTTTAACACCCATACGACAGGAAAAGAGAAGCCTAAAAAAAAAAACATTCATTTTATGTTTTACACCTAACTTGCTATCTGCAGATCATACAAACAAATCTGGTATATAGTAAATGGGCATCCTCAATTTTTTTATATATTAAAAAATAACATCACATTTATTTAGTCAATTGCAGCACTCAGTGTGATGGTGAACTACCATTTGTTTTATTGCCACTGAAAACACACACACACACACACACACACACACACACACACACACACACACACACACACACACACACACAGAGTCATGCAGCGTCAGGAACAAAGACAACATGAACTGCCGTATTGTATTTCCTGGTCTGGATCTGGGCAAGAGATGACATGTGTGACGGGATGTGGGGAGTCGGGGGGCTGTCGGGGTCTGTCAAGATGAAAGCTGTAGTTTCACACAGTTTGGGTGGTGTGTGATGCCGCTGCCACTGAGCCTGCCTCATGTACCCCCTGTGTGTGTGTGTTTGTTCATGTCTGTTTCCTGTCTATGTGTATGAAACATATATCAAGTGGTTTTATAAAATGTATTTGGAGATTCCTGCCTACATACATCCAACCTTTATTTTCACATGCGGGATGTATGTGTGTTTGTGTGTGTGTGTGTGTGTGTGTGTGTGAGATCCATCCAGTCACATTGTCACTCTACATGACAATTTGAACAGTGACAGTGAGTATCTGTTTATTTAGATATTCTTGCGTGAACACACACAAGCCCCCGGCGAGGCTCTATAGAGCCCACCTCCCAGCTATGACAAAAAAAATGAATTAAAAAAGGTCTTACGCGTAGAAGTGCAGATAAGAGACTCATTACAGCTCATGTATCAACATATCAATCACTCATGCATCATTCATGCATTCACTGTCAAATTATGCTAATCCTAATTGCGCCGGGGGGAAATTATCATTCTTTATCTGCTAATAGTCTGGCAGGTTTTGGGGGTTTCCTTCCCCACAATTTTTTTCCAAGATATTTCCATTTTTCACATTTCTCATATTCAGACCTAATGATCCCATTTTGTGCTGCATACAATAGGCTCATAATGGCTTAAGTATGAATAATGAATCGGCGACAAGTCATGCGATGCCACAATAGTACACAGGGGTGGGGGGGGGGGGGAGAAAAAAATACCCAGAAAGCTGTGCAGTTGTTTACATCCGCGCCAGTAATCGAGGAGAGTTCTGAATGCTAGTCGGTGATTAATCGCCGTGGTTACGCGTTATGTTAATGATTGGCGTATTTGCAAGTATAGAAAGTAATTACGGTTAATAGAGGAGATAGATGGAGCACTCCACGGACAAGTATGCAGAACAGCACCTCTAATATAACTCTTGTGATGCAGTGTGCGGTGCCAGCCCTCTTGTTGTAAGTGTGCTCCCCGTCTATACATCAATCCCTGCTGCTTCTGCGGCTACCTGCGGGTAAACTTATTTTTTTGTCCTGCCGCAGCCATCATTTTTGTGCAAAATTATGTGTAACTTCTTACCCCCCCCTGAAGCCATCACTTAAGTTTGAGTGGTCCAGGATCGCAGCCAGCCAACTCAGGGGTTTTCTCTCGCTAAATCAATTTGGGTTGGAGAAGGAATCTCTCTTAGGCAGAGACATTGCTGTGCGAGAGGGTGATGCGTGAGGGAGGAAATGACGCAAGGCACATCTATCTTTTAAATAACCAAGAGGTTCTGTGGTTAGGGCTTTTATTTTATTATTACTAAATACAAAATTTGGAATCCTTCTTTACAAAAATGATGGCAGCAACGAAGAAGCTAGGGAGTAGAGGTTTACAATTTTGGCAACTTCTAATGCCAAAACTTCTAAAATTCTAAAAAAACTTCTAAAATTCATGGCAGTTCATGGCAATTGTGATAGAGATAATTTAAGTTTCAAGTGGACGTAGCATTTTATGAATCATAAATCTATGTTTCTGGTTCTTATTTAGCTGAAGAAAAATGAAAAAGATTGATAGGTTTACTGCCTGGCTGAATACCATTCAATATGAAATCCCTATAATCAATCATGTTAGGCTGTTCGGACAGCCATTCACGTTTTGCGTATGCCTAAATTCGCCCAGGAATCTCCTAATGGAAGAAAAACAAACAGAGGACATTTATTAGAAATACAGAAGACGTGCTCACAATATGCCCTTCATCATCACCAAGGAAACCCCATTCGGAGAGACAGGTGAATCTATTCCAATCTGCAAACCTAAAACCAGCCAATCACCAGCCAGCGGCTCATTCCCATGAATTCATCTCTCCAAAGTGTGATTGTTCAAGTGAAGACAAACAACGAATCCAGGGAAACTCAACAAACTTGAAGACCATTGGGTGGAAATAATCCCAAAACTCCCGATGGAGCCTAGCATAACCCCTGTCCGACATGACTGACTTCCCCTCCGCAATCATGGCTCCGGCTCGCTGATAACTCGCCGACACCTTCCCCCACAATGCCTGGCTAAGTCTGAAGGACATCGACGTGAAATTGCCGCCGGCGCTACATGCTACTGTTTAATCAATCTCTAAAAGCCGTAAAACCCCCACGAAAATAGCCGCTGCGCCCGGGCAGAGCAGAGGCGCCTTCGCAGGGGATTACCGCTCTGTTTGCTCGACATGAGTCGCGTCCGTGAAAGGATAGGGAAAAATAAAATCGGGGGGGGAAAAAACAGGAGCACTTGACAGATTTCAAAGGGAGAACATTTATAGATGTGTTTGGTCCATTTCGGAGGGGGGGGGGGGGCGGAGGGGGTAGGGGGAGGGGTCTGACTGGGGGGGGTGAGGAGGGGTGGGTGTCGCGGTGTATGCTGTGGCTGTGGTGAGATATACACAAACACTGAGGCAGAGCACCGGGGGTTTTTAAATAGCGAGGTGGCAGCCATGCAGAGCGGCAGCCAAAGCAGGGCCTTGGGCACGCTCCAAACCCAGAGACGAGCATCTTGGCTGGGGATGCATTCCTCTGTCCTCTCCTATTTATTTTGATCAACCGACGTGTGGCTGGTGATAAATGTTGTGATTGCTGTCGGCCAAGAAGAGGGCTGGTGGTGTACACATGAGGCTGACCGCGCGCGCGCGCGTGTGTGTGTGTGTGTGTGTGTGTATGTTCAATATGCGCAATAGGGTTTGGGATGCATGGCTCTGACTGCATCAATATAGATGAAAAGACCTATCTTCACGCACACACACACACACAGTATATATCATTTTTGTTGACGCTGAACATCTGTGAAATATATATTTTTCTCTTAATGCCGGGTATGAAAATGTTAGCTTTAGGCAATATACCCCTCAGACCACATCAGTGCTGTCAGAGCATTAGTGTGGCAGAGGGCTGACACGGCCCCATGGCCCAAATACATCTGGATCCATGTACAGCCACAGCCAAGAGCCAATCACACCGCTTCCATTCAGAAACACAACCTCCCCTTTCTTGCACTTGTGGGGATCAAGTTCAAGTTCAAAATGCAAATGATGAAATTGTGCCCTCTCTCTCTCTGCACCCACATACAGGCAAATATATGCACGCACACGCACACACACACACACACACACACACACACACAGACACACACACACACACACACACACACACACACACACACACACACACACACACACACACACACACACACACATATACAAAGAAAGCCTATGCAAACAAATTCAAGTTCATACACAGGGACACACGCATATATATATATATATATATATATATATACCATGTCCCCACACACTGCCAGCCCAGCGTTGGGAGACACACCCATGTGTTGTAAAATAACTCGCCCAGAGATCTTTTATATGAGACACTGGCGGGGAGATATCGGTACAGGCAATTAACTTATCAACCCTGCAACATGGATTTATAGCCCGGCCGTCCCTCTCTGCTCTCTGGTGGAGGAGAGGAGGGAGGAGGAGGGGGGGGGAGAGGGGAGAAGAGGAGAGGACTGAGGAGAGGAGCAAAGCGAATGGCCCAGCCCTATTGGCTCCAGCGTCCTGTATTGTATTTCTTGTCGTTTTCTCTCCCAGGTATCGGTGGGGCGGAGGGTGGGGGGGGAGGGGGGGGGTAGGGCCTGTCCTTGTCAGGGCGCGGTGGTGCGGATCTGTCGCAGGGCCAAGTGCCAGGGCACGGGGCCAGGCAGCGAGGCAGCAGCTCATTACGCCAGAGACACACTGGAGGTGCCACCCGGAGAGAAATAAAGAAAGAACTACAAAATAAAACAAAGACGATGCCGCCATAACCCCCGCCAGCTATGGGCTACGTGCTCAATAAAGCGGCGCTGCTATTGTTTTATTTTCTTCTGAATGTTTCTTAAAGGTTTTTCGACGGCGTTTGTGTTTACCAGTCCTGCTTGACCTTGGAGCTCTGTTTGTTTCTCAAACCGCCGGTTGTTTACGATCGGGACAATTCGACAATTTCGCAATTAGAGACGGCTATTAGCATCCGTGTTCCATTGTGGAATTTCATAATTGCAATGCATTAATCACACCTCAATTATCATCTCAAATCCTTAATGAGTTAATCAACATATTCACTTATTAGTTTACGATATCATTCATCTATTTACAATTTATATTGACAGCGCGTTAACAGTCATTTAAATCAACACAACTATTATAGTGTACCCGAGCCCGGCAAAATGGTTTTACTGAAATTATTAATAATATAATTAGGAAATGTGTGGTATATTTACAGGAATATCTACACTACACTCTTGGAGGTCATTATTAACAATGATAATATACAGCTCTGTCCGAGATTAAAAACCTTGAAAGCGTGTGATAGAATCAGAGTAAATCTGTGTTAATCAGTCGGCTGCATTCTCATAATATAATTTCTGTTTGTATTGGACCTGGATGTGTGGCATTATGAATTTTTCTTCAGTAATAACATATGACATAACATTTTCAAAAATATGACGTGTGTTGAAGTGTGATATAACACGCCTGCTCCTGCTCAATTAAATGTCCTGGCGCTGAATCCGCTACTCAATTGACCAGGGAAAAGAGGCCCTGAAAGAACCAATGAATAATGATAACTAGTGAAGTCTTCAAGAATTAAAAGAAAACCTCTTAATCAATGCTGTTTGGCTGAAGCAAGACAAACAGTTTAACAGAGAGAACTCCCAACGTCTACAGGTTGTGTAACTGAATCTATTACACTGCTTGTATCAGGAGCCTCAATTGGCTTGCTGGCCTAATTGCTCAGCCTTCACGTGTGTGTGTGTGTGTGTGTGTGTGTGTGTGTGTGTGTGTGTGTGCTTTATATGAAGAGCACTTAAGAAAGAGCTCTTCATGCCAGACCTGAAGGGTGTTAATTACTTGTCAAGAGGTTGTTAAGATGGGACCCCAGGCCCAACACTTAGTGGCTACGCACACACTCGTGCACACAGAAACACACACACACACACACACACACACACACACACACACATATAGATGAATTGCACTCAAAGCCACACACACACACACACACACACACACACACACCACACAAAGAAACTGTTAAATGTGTGCAGTTCGTTTATCCCAGGTCTCGCTCACCTCCCCCTGTGGAGTCTGGGACGAAAATAGCCGTAGTGGGTGAACAAACACAGTTGGCTCCACACACACACACACACACACACACACACACACACACACACACACCAGGTACTACAAATGCTGTCGGATGCCATCAAGCCGTGATATGTTCCCAGCGCAATGGCAGCAATCCCTCCCTGCTTCTGGGGCTGAAAGCCCCCCCAGATAACAGACGAGGAGACGAGGTAAATATTTAAACAAAGCCTGATCAATGAAAAGTGAGCGGTGTGTGTGTGTGTATGGGGGGGGGGGTGGGGGTGGGAACGGTGGTCAGGTCAGGTTTGGACAAAGTGTTTAATAATCAATTCCACCCGTGGCATGCAGCAGCTCCCCAGCCTCTCCCGCTTACTTTTCCTCCTTTTCCTTCCTTCTTGCAGGACGCCTTCTGCATCATTTAATTTCTACGGTCAACACATCCCCTACTAACCTCTTGCCCCCCCCCCGCCACACACACACACACACACACACACACACACACGCACGCAGCCCCCCCCCCACCCCCAACACACACACACACACACACACACACACAGACCCCTTCCCGTTTGCAAGGGACTATGATTTATTCCTTCCTCAACTCACCACGGGTGGGGTCATTAGTCAGGGGTGAAGGGGTGGGGGGCCCTGCATGGAGCCAGGGGCCATGGCGGGTCAGTGGGTCGCCGGTGCGTTTCCCATTACCCGGTGCTGGTGGGCTAGGGTGGCAGTGTAAATATCACTTTATTCGTTGAGACATTCATCAGTAGTCGGTGGACAGGATGTGGTGTGTGGGGGGGGGGGGGGGGGTAGGGCCGGGGAGCCTGGGGTGTGTTGTGCAATGGGAGACGGCCAAATGTCCCCAGAAATATCCCACATAAAACCGTGTCCGGGGGATATAGCGGGGCTGTGGTTGCTCAAAAGTCGTTGGGCTGTATAATCTGGTGGGATCTTTCATGTCGGCCCCTCCGTGAGAGTTACTGCGTTGTTCATCGTTGAGGGAGATTATCTGATAAGCAGGATAAGGACAGGATACACATTGAAATTGGGAGACGGCGGTGTTATTATAATGTCCTCTCATGCTGGTGTTGTGGCTTTACAGGGGCAGTTACACTTGGGGTTTAAAAGGCACATAACAACGCATACACCCCAATACACACACTCTTAAAACACACACACACAATACACACGATACAGTGAAAAAGAAACACAAGGCAGTGTGTGTGTGTGTGTGTGTGTGTGTGTGTGTGTGTGTGTGTGTGCATGGGTTTTCTGGGGATGGTATGTGTGTGTGTGCGCACAAAAGGTCAGAACTGTAGGAATGTAGTACTGGCTATCTGGCTTCCATTTACAATGAGCAGGGCCAATCAGACGGCTTCTTGGTGTAGGGCCAACTTGGAACGTGAAATCATCCCTCTTTATCTATGTGTGTGTGTGTGTGTGTGTGCGTGCGTGCGTGTGTGCGTGCGTGTGTGCGTGCGTGTTTGTGGAGCAAAAAGGAGGAGGAGACGGGGTCAGGGGACCTGTGTAAAGAAGTGTTACTATGGGGTCTGTCCCGATCAATCCCATTACCCCCTAGCAATTCCTAATTAGTGATTATGTGCAAAGTAAGCAGTAACCCTTTCTTCTAGCTGTCTTTCTTTACTCCAGTCTTCCTTTGCTACCTTCTTTCTTTCTTTCCTCCCTTATTTCCTTCTTTCTGTCTTTTCTGAAAATGATTCCCTACCTACGTTCCTCCCCTTCTCCCACCTCTCTCTCTCTCTCTCTCTGAATGGCTCCGGGCGTGCGGAGGCATTTGCAGAAGGTCTCTGGCTGGCCGAGCTTCAGTTGGGATTCTCCGGTCAGCACATAATTCATTTCCAACCAGTGGGTGGAGGTGGTGGAGGTGGTGGAGGCGGTGGGGGCACAGAGATTCCCTAATTGGCCCCGGCGTAGTGTACAACATAAGATAAATGTTCAGATCCCAAACTCGCCCTAATGACTAATCAATAATAGATGCAACAACAGCAGCAGCAGCAACAACAAGATAAATAAATAAGTAAATCACCGAACACGCCCCCGGTTTCCCACTTTGGAGTGAACCAAGGCCGCTGGTGGGGACGGCGAGGCGCGGCTTGTTTTGAACCGCGTCGCCTCATTCATCAATCGGCCCCTCGTCGTTTTGGGGCTTTATTTTCCACGCTCCGTGGAGCCCCGCCACACTGCACCCGCTGACGGACGAGAACATAAATCTTTTTTTTATAGAAAGTAACATTGATGATATTACCCCCATTATGTCGCTCCCCACAACCCCCCCCCCCCCCCCCCACCCCCCACCGCACCTTCTCTCCCTCCTCTGAACGGTAATGGTTATGCGTCTGACAGGCACAGAGCACGCAGCGGTACGGATGCTGACACAGAGAGCACTGCCGCGGTGGATGGGATGGAGCTGGTTTTGATAAGGCCCTGAACGGTTCCACGTGTAAGCAGAGCACAGGGTAGAGGAGAGACATAATCAAAGGCAGCGCTCGGAGTTCATAAATAATCAACGTTGTTTCTGCCCCGATTCAATAAACACTCGTTTTGACACTTTGATCCGAACCAATAATATGAAAATACTATCGTCGGAGATCAAATAAAAAAAAAAAACTGTCAAAATCAGCTTTAACGCTGCAGGAAGCCAGCGTGCCTGACGTGTAGCCCACCGCCCATTGCATGCAGTTAACCCTGCCGTAATTCTCTCAAGATGCCAGGAAATGTAACGCCTTTGGTCTGAGCTGTGCTGGCGACCGTTCCCACACATACAGATACCGAGGGGTCACCGGGGCAGAGAAAGGAGGTGCGGTGCAGCAAGCCCCAGAGATCACAGTTCCAGCACACTATCGCCGCATCTCATCAATCTCCCACAATGCAATACGGCGGGGCTATCTCTAGGCCTCTCTCCCAGAGGATAAGAAAGACATGGAGGCCCTCGTACTAGGCCTGGGGGGGGGCCTCTTCCTACACAGTCAAACACAGCTGGAGCCCGGAAGATGTCGTTCAACCCAACCGTCACTTGAGGATGGGATAGGATGGAAGCAGGCATGAAGGAATGACGGAAGTGTAAATCAGAGAGAAAGGAAACAGCGATGTGTATACGTGTATACGTGTACATGTTGTGTGTGTCTGTGCTTTGTATTTGCGGTGTATGTGTCGGAGTGTCAGCGCGCGCACGCGTCCGTGTGCGGAACGGCGCTTGTGGTGGACACACCGTGACAGCAGGGGGGGTGAGGGAAAAATATAGACATGAGAGGGAGAGAGAAAGCGAGAGAGCTAATGGAAAAGATGAAGAGGCTCAATGAGAGCCCTGCATGGTGGGGGTGATGATGTGAGTGGAGGAGGAGGAGGAGGAGGAGGAGAAGGTGGGTGGTGGGAGGTGAGAGGAGAGCAGCAGACATACATGATGTGATGAGCGGCGCAGGGTGGATACATCTATTGCAGCGCTGCTACTACTGCTGCCGCAGGTAGTAGCACCTCAGGCAGATGGCTGGGGAGTGTAGGAAGCCAGCTCCGGCCTTTTTGTTCATCTGTGTGTGTGTGTGTGTGTGTGTGTGTGTGTGTGTGTGTGTGTGTGTGTGTGTGTGAGCCGAGTCTGCATGCTTTAGTGCGTGGGATGAGAGAGAGAGAGAGAGAGGGAGAGAGAGAGAGAGAGAGAGAGAGAGAGAGAGAGAGAGAGAGAGAGAGAGAGAGAGAGAGAGAGAGAGAGAGGACTCTATTGTGCGCTTTTGCGGATGAAAGTGAGAGAGAGAGAGAGAGCGAGAGAGAGAGAGAGAGCGAGAGAGAGGGGGCTCTAGTGTGCACTTTTTGTGATGTGGCACTTCAAAAAAGGCTTTGAGCTGAACAAGGACTCGTGTTTTGTGTGAGCAGACAGCCTGGTTCCAGTTGTGAAGTACGATCCATCGTATGGATCACTGCGTGTGTGTGTTTGTGTTTGTATGTGTGTGAGTGTGTGTGGATATGTGCCTGTGTGTGGGTGTCACATGTTTGTAGGTTGATGTTTTAATGCCCTGGTATGCATTTATTCTACGTTGGTTTATTTTTGCTGTATTTGTGTGTGACAACTGACCTGCAGGCATAGAAACACCCGCGGCTCCACTCTTACACATACTCTCTCTCTCTCTCTCTCTCTCTCACCATACATCCTCCCTATTGCTCTTTTTTTATTTCCTGTATTAGATCCTGTACTTCTTTGCAATAATACAACAGCAATATAATGTTCTAGCCGTATACAATATTCAAGCGGAATGTATGCAATATAAGGGAACGTACTGAAATGAAAAAAGTTCCATAATAATTTAACACTGGGAAGATTTGATTTCGTTTTTAATGCAGAGGAACTGAGTTGATAGAAAACCTAAAGATCCAGCCTTCCATCCAGCCACACATCTGCAAGCCTGTTTTCCTGTGCATGTCACAATGTTGTCGTCAAGAACATCTCAAATGTGATTGGTGCAGTTGTGTGTCAATCACAACTGCACCAATCACAGTCTGTCGATGGAATCAGAGGTTCATAATGGTGGGTGGACTACGGGTGAGCGGTGTGTGCCTCATCTATCACTTGAGTGGCAGAAGTCGTTCACTGACATCTGTCACCAATGACTCATTCACATGATTCCATCACGGGATATGAACACTTTATTATAACTCACTTCCTTTATAGAGGTGAGTAGCTATTAACTCCCTATTTTGTGCCACAAATAGGTGGTGAAAGGTTACGTAAAGCACACTATATTCCGACACAGGCTGATTGTGTCCTATTTATCTCTGGTGGTTCCTATCCTCCTCCAGTATCATTGTTGTTGTTGTCAGAGCAGTGAGATCTCTCTCACACACACACACACACACACACAACCACACAAACAAACGTGAAGGGCACAGGTGAATGGGGAGT
>NC_140290.1:5464155-5516759 GCF_964030765.1 Micromesistius poutassou | reverse complement strand
GATCTCTGAGGGCTATGAGTAGTAGTAGGCTGAGGGAAGGAGACGGTCCATGGGATTATAGCAACGCTGGGACACATCTGTTGGCGGTTATGCTCTGCAGTCCAACAAATAGCCTAATAGTATTAAACATGCAAATTTAAGGCGCACATGGCACGGTCTTAATGCTAAGGGCGCTATATTTACCTGAGCCAAATGAAAAAAAAGCGTGCATGGAAACTAAATAATGTGTCTGGGAAGGAAAATATGTATATAATAAAAAACAATTATCCGAGAGCAATGAAAATGAAAATGATATATTAGGGAGAGGTATGGATGAAAAAATTTGAGCATAATAAAACCAAATAAAATACTTTGCGCTTGACAACAGCCACTTCCATTAAATCACCACAACGTAGTTAACGTCCCAGGCAAAGCCAACATATCCGCCTGCCGTCCCGGTGTGGTCGCGACCAACCCGTCCCTGGACAGGTGGATCCATAACGTGAAGCTTAGTCACAGTTAAAGTTACAGCGATTTGATTTTCTTTGCTTTTTTGCTCTCAGCCCATGTGGTTGTAAGTAAGGAATCCAATAACACCATGTGCAATCATTAGCTTGTCAGCTTTTATTGCACACTAGTACCTTGAAGCCGGGCCTGTTTTCCCCTGGCTATTATCTCAACTGTTCGCTTAACGGGCGTGAGGGGGTTTGGGGTGGTGGAGGTGGAGGTGGGGGTGGTGCGGGTGCGGGTGGGGGAGTGGGGTTGGCTTACATGCAGGTACCCTGAAATTTAATGCCCCACGCGCCCCTCTGTCAACACTGGTCGTACGGTCAGCCTCATCTCCGCTGTTTCCCACATGCAAGGAATCCTTTGTCTTTCACTGTATCTCTGTACCTTGTTGTCTCTAAATGTTGGTTAACTGTGTCAGGCTGTGTCTATTTGTTTGTTGTTGTTTTCTCACTCAATTGATATATTTTTTTAACTCCATCTGAGTCCACTTATCAGTCAAGTCGAATCTGACTTCCTGCTTCCATCCACCGGTGGCTGCAGCACCCATCGCCCACATCACCACCACAACAATGACGCTGATATTAAAAGCGCAAATGTATCCGCTTCCATTGTAATTACAGAACCACTGTAGGCAAGGCTTCTTGAGCCCTGCAGGATCTCTCTCTCTCTCTCTCCCTTTCAGAAGGGCAATCGTGGCATGGATGTGGAAGGGGAGTAGAGTGTGGGTCTGCTTAGCCCATCCCCTCCAGTGATCTTTATTTAATTGAGTTGCATGTCTGAGCTGTTCCTTGTTTTGCAAACGGCCCTCCCCTCTGAAATACATCAACGCCAGTCAACCGCCATGTTTTGTGGTCAAACTGCTGGATCCTGTGAATCGCATGTGATTATCATGGCTGGCGTGTCACAAAAGAACCTCCTTTGTATTCCATCTAAATGTCACACGTGCGCTCCACTGCAGGGGAAATCACTGTCAAAGGGTGTCTCATTATTATGTCAAGATTGTTTATCCGTTTGTCACACCTTTGTTGTATTCAATACAAATACATATATAAACAAATATACCAGAATATGAATGGGGGGAGGGGGGCCTAAAACTTCTGCCCTCATGTGTTAGTTTTAAATGGGAGGCTGGAAGGATATGTTCCAGGGACAGACACCTCCGGGCAGCTCCTAACCTGTCTGGTATGAAGCCTGTGTTTGTACCAGCTTCACAGGGAGGGCTGTGGGCTGGTGAAATTGCCCCTTCTTTGTGGACAAGCAGAGGGCAGCGGTGGGTAGAAATGTGTTGGCTCGCAGCACCCAGAGTCGGGTTGGATTCCCTCTCTCTGTGTTTCACCACGCTTCCTCAAGGTTACTCCAGCTTTCCATCTTACCTCCAAAGACAGACAGTGTGGGCGTCTATGGAGTGTGTGTCTGTGTGTGTGTGTGTGTGTGTGTGTGTGTGTGATGTAGATGGATGGATGATATACAGGCAGACAGGTGGATGGTGCGATGGACAGTAAATGGCAAAAAAGAAACGTCCGTTGCCGGGCACACTAAAGGTCAGCTGTACATATCAAGGTGTGGCTTTCAGAGCGTTTGACGTCTCCCTCCTCACAGTGCCTAACTGATCTGCCTGATAGCAGATCACCATGACGGCATGTGGCTCCCCAAAGCCAAGAGGCGCCCATGCGGGCATGCATGGCCTCAGAGATACTGGAGGTGTTTTGAATTCCAAATCCAGGACGGTTTCACACAATGTTGTCTGCATCTCCACCGGTTTAATAACACTCCCATTGTGTACTCCCATACTCGTATTATTAGTATGCTGTGTTCCTTTTCTGCCAAGGACATTGTGTCAGCCAATCTATGCAATTGCTTTAGTTTAACTAGGTTTGAATGCCAAAGTAAGAACACACAAGTTTTCTTAGTCACCTTAATAAATAATATAAAAACATATATATCCTTGCGCAAGATGTGCAATCCCTAGCCGTTGTTTTATTGGCAAACATAGGCTTTACCAACTGAGTATGCCGCAGAGCGAGAATCGATTACAGTTAGTCAGCAAAAGGACCAGACGGTCGTCTCCACACTGGGAAAGCTGCAGGGGGAAGTCCAGCCCAGTTCCGGCCCAACCCAGCTCAGTCTGGGTCAACAGCCTGGAAACACTCCTGACAGTTGTGATGCCTGCTGTGCTGGTGGCTGCTGCTGAGGCTGATGACTGAGTTCCCCTAAGGACGGGGCTGTGAGGCAAGAGCAGGAACATGGTGTTCCAAACACACACCCAGAGAGAGAGCCCGAGAGAGACAGCAAGAGAGCGAGGCAGAGGAGAGTGAGAGAGAGCGAGACAGAAGGAGGGGGTGGGAGAGAGCTGGAGAGGGAAAGAGAGGGGCTGATGTGTAAGAGACAGAGAGGGGTGGGGGGGGGGGGGGGGGGGGGGTGAGAGAGCGCAAGCGTGCGCGAGAGATAAAATTATGTATAGAGGGGGGGAGATAGGGAGAGAGGGAGAGAGAATGAGAATGCCAGAAGTCCTAGCTATGGGCCGTGGTGTACGAAACTGTGTTGACCACGAAAGGAATGTTCCCTGTTTATGCTTCCTGTTTATAAATGGCCTACTGAACATAGCTCACAACAGCCCAGCTGCAACGCAGATATTCTAAATAGCTGTGGGTCTTTTTGGGTGAAAGTGACACTATAGCGACCAGTAGCAATTGTCCAATAAAAACACAGAAGGAGCCCTCTCTGTAAAATTGTTCTAGAGCAAGAAAAAATAAAAAACACAGAGAGAGACACACAGAGACACAACAGTGCAGGCAATCAAAAACTGATTAACTTTTTACGTGCTCCACACTTCCTGTGGTTTATTAAATGTGCCTCTCAGCAGCATGGGAATAGCATAAAAGCAAGTTTGTGTGCGTGCGTCGGGGAGCCAACGCGGAGGCAGAAAGGGGAGATTATCACATCTAAATCCAATTCAATTTCCGCACTCTTTGCATGCAGGCGCTCCGAATGGGCCTCCACGTGTTGACGGAAAATAGGCAACAATGTCATAATTGAGAGTGGGTCCCATATCCAATTTTTCTAATCTCAAAGAATGGGTTGGATACAAATGCCGCAATTTCATTGGACGATAGGGAAAATAAGACGTAAGAGAGGAAGTAGGGAGAAGGAAAAGAAGATAAATATTCCAGGACTGATTGTGACCCGTGAGAGCCGTGCTTTAAAAAAAAAAATTCAGAATGATAACCCCTGCTAGGCCCGATTACCTGCTACAGAACCCATCCCCGTCACTCTCCTCCACCTGATTGGCCAGGCAGCGCCAATAAATGTTGAATCAAACAGACTGAGAAACGGCAATTAATTGTGAGGATAATGACAAGGAGAGACGTCCAAACCGGGCTGCTGCCTCAATTAAGCCTCTCCTCGTTGCCTCGTTACGCGGTCGCTCGGAAGCTAAATGAGATGCAGAGACAAACCAGAGACGGAAAATGAGGGCTGAAAAAAAACTGGTGAAATGGACAAAGGGAGGGAAAAAAAGAAGATAATGAGGGCTTGAAGGAAAAGAGAAGATTAAAGGAGCGCTGTCATTTAGTCACTCCTTGGCGGTAAAAGGAGGTGTAGGAGGAGATGGCCAGTAGGGATAAGAGCAGGGGGAGGCTGCAGCCAGCATATGCTGGGGAGGACAAAACAAGAAAGGGAGAGAGGGAGACGGAAACACGGAGGGGAGGGAGACGCTTCCAATTCGTAGAGCAGCGAGGAGAGTGCAAGATAGGCAACACCAGAATTATAGGCCTACAAGGTGGGCCCATAAACAAAGAGAGAGAGAGACTGACATAGACATAGGTGAGGGAGAGAGAGAGCTACAACTCCTGTCTTATTAAAGAAAGAGGGCGAGGGATGAATGATGGACATTAAAAAAGGAAGGAGTAAAAAGGCGATCCCAGAATAGTGGGTGTCCCTGTCGCTGCCTCCGCAGCAGTATACGCCACTTACCGTGGGCTGCAGCGGGCAGTAGGTGTAGCCGGCATGAGTGGGCTGCTGGCCGTGTTGGTGGTGGTGGTGGTGGTGGTGAGACGGGTGGTGGTGAGACACGTAGTGGTGAGGCGGGTAGTGGTGAGGGACTGCTGCAGCAGCGCCACAGTGGTGGTGCTGGTGGTGGTGCTGGTGGTAGGGGGAGCTCCCGCTCCAGGTGGTGGTGCCACCTCCTCCTACTCCTCCTCCTCCTTCACTGGCAGCCCACTGGGAGTCTGAGGCCTTGTGGCTGTGGTAACCTCTGACCCCTGCACTGGGCTGGGGGGGGGGGAGGAGGAGAGGGGTAGATAGATATAGAGGAGGTGAGTAAGGGGTGGGGAGGGGAAGAGTAAATCAACGGAGAAATGAGGGTGGATAGTATGCTTGATGGGAGGACAAAAGTTCACCCATTAAGATAATCATGAGCATAACTCCCCCCAGCTCTACCATGCAAGACCAGCCCCAGGAGGAGTGCAGAAGAGGAGGGGGAGACAAGTAATGGCTGTTGATCTAAGATCTCCGTACATACCAGAGATTCTAGGAGTTTCTCACCCTTTCCTCTACCTTTCTTAGGCGTCATTCATTTCTTCTCACCCCTCTCTCCCCTACCCCACCACCACCACCACCACCAGAGCAGCAGATGTTGTGTAGCCCTTCTCAGTCACGGTCTGGATGTGTTCATGCTGGAAATGTGCTGATTGGTTTGATAAGATGCCTGGATTAACACACTGGCAATGGCATTTCCCAGTCTGGCATGTTGTGTGTGTGTGTGTGTGTGCATGTGCGTGTATGTGTGTGCGTATGCGTGTGTATTTGTGTGTGTGAAAATCAGAGGAAGAAATCTGCTGACAGGTCAGCTTATATAGCTCTGAGAATGGATGCTTGGTAGGCCATCGGTGCAACACACAACCACACACACACACACACACACACAAAATGAATGAATAAATAATGAATGAAATACCATACACAGATTTAGCATGTGGTTTGCTTGTTCTGCCTGTGCTGCAGCGTGGTTTGGTATCAATACTCACACTGGTTGCTTTACTTAACAATAGAGTTACCACAAGATATTTCAGTGTTAATTGTCATACGTGATAAGATGACTAATACTTTGCTTTTGGTTTTCATGTATATATTTCTTTCCCTCTCTCTCAAACACATATCTGTCCTTTCTACCTATTGACCTCCAGACGGATGTAGGAGAGCAATGGCGTGTTGTTGTACTTTAATGTATTTGACATGATAATACTAAGAATAATAACAATAGTATTATCATCATCATTTACTTTAGTCAAACATGTGTGGAGCGACACAGGGTCACCTCTGATAAGCGGCGGCCATAGATCAGCGGCGAGCATTTCAAAGTGCACTTCTCATTCCTGTGTTGGATTTCCAGCTGAGCAAGAGGCGGCTTGGCACAGGTGAAGTCACGAGGGGGGTGGGGGGGGGCGGGGGGGATCGGCCGCACACAGCTTTGATTAGAACATTCTATTCTGGTGCTCTTCATCACACATAGCCACGGGGGGAAGTGGGTGAAGATGTGGGCCAGAGTTCAGCAGAGTAAATGCTATAGAAAATGACGGCTTTATAGCCTTCATGTTGTGGTTAATATGAAGCAGGTGAGGGGCGATTCCGCCAAAGTAAGATGAATGCGTTCATACGGACCAACCGCCACAGAACAGTGGGAGGAAGGCCATCTGGCACGTGGACAGCACCACACATATATGAACAAACACACACACAGACACACACAAAGACACACACACACACACACACACTCACAGACATAGTCATAATTCATTAATATATATGCGGTGTTTCAGAGGTGGGCAGTGGTACAATAGCATAAGCATTGACTATTTGACATATCGGTCAAGATAGTTTTAATTTGACTTACGTCATTTTAAGTTAGAATTTGTGATGTTGTTTCACATCTCCTTATTGCGACAAAAAGTCACTCAAACAGTCAAAGCCCTCCGATAGACAACAGACAGATGTTGGTGGGCTCACGGGACACCTCCGTGATCCAGACGGGGCGTTTGTCCACTCAGATGGCACACCGTCGCCATTATCTGGACACGCTGCTGCTGAACAATCCTATCCCCACACGCCCACCCGGACGTGGAGATCCTAGGCCAATGACTACTGCAACAGGCGTACAAATGCATCTCAGCTACAGAGTCCTCTCAGGAAATGTTGAAAAACAGATCCCTAGCTACCAATTCGGTAAATGGATGGTTACCCTGCATTGCCAACTTCTTCTCTGCCTATGGTTGGATCCGACAGCCAGGGCCGGACGTATTTCCTTTTTGGAGGAGGAAATAGGTGAAATAACCTCTTCATCCCGTCACTGCACTCAGTGATCAATGGCTCTCCCCACATCCATCTGGAGCACCTGGACCGATGGGAGCCCCACTTATACAGCTTCACTCTGGTCCCATCTGCTCCATGATGGAAGCAGGAAGGCGGACAAAAGGGCAGAAACCTAAGCAATCCACATGCATGTGGTCGAAAACACCATCACATCATGCAACGTCACCATGCATCTGCATCTACCCGATCTGCCACCTGTCTCCCACAGACCTTTAAGTTCCCGGCCTTTCTTCTGGCAAAGATGGCGGCTCAAAGAATAGACGAGGGCCGGGCTTCTTTCGGCTCTTCAACCTTTTCCGCTGAGGCGAAGACGAGGCAAAACCGTATGTTTAGTTTCTTAATAATAGTGTAGTTAATTTCATCACTTGAATCAAACTGTTTCAGGTATAGCTCAGCACTAAACTCACCTTGTGCTGCATTGATGTCTCTGAAGTTGCTCGAATTAGATTCATTGATTGGTGTCATCGCTAGATTATGCGAATAACAACGCGTGATTCATATCACTTATAATTTATATTTAATTGCTTTCTCCTCCCTGCAAGGGTAGGTAGCTGTATTGCTTCAAGTTTAGAAACCGCAGGCCCATTTAATTTAAAATAATGTTACATTTTGCTCTCATTTCCAGAGCGAGACATATAATACGAGATTAGCTCTGTCAGGCTCTCTTCACCGGCGAGGACTGCTGTTTAAATCAGTAGTACAAGGGTTGGCGCGAAGCACTCGCATGCTCCCAAATCTGAAGTATCTGGATTTGCAGATGATATCGCCTCACAGACTCTGGGTGAACTCACATTTGGTTGACATTTTGTCGGCATTTTAACTCTATCTCTGTCCGGAATAACACACGATGAAATACTTTTTTTGTACATTTCAACACTACATTTCACACTTTCTTACTACACTCAGTATTCATATATTTGTGAAACTTGAATAGCTGTATATGTTTAAACTGCTAATATATGATGAGTGCTAAGGAGACCCCAGCATGTGACACCCAGCAATGAGATAGTTTAGCACATGTTGTTCTCACTCTCTTTATTTGATCTAAATAGTTTAAATTGTTGAATAATTTACAAACACAGGTGATTTTCGGTTTGTGATTCATTTCAAACCTAATTTCAGACGATGTACCTTATAGTTGAAATAGTTTGAGACGCACCTGCACTTTATCTGAGTCATGTATGGTCTTTTAACACTCGACTGCTTTACAACTATACCTCACTCTGTCACCTCCTCAGCACAGCACGTATCCTAATCCTTTATCCTTCTTCCCAAGTGATACGATTACCTCTACAACTTGAAACCGAGGATTTCTACTGTCCTCTTTCCATGCGTTAAATCAGAACACACTAACCCCCTGACTCGAGCCATGGAGTGACATTATGGAGAGGCATTCTCAGATCATTCAGAGGCTCTAAAAGCCAGAACAGGAAGAGCAGCCCAGAGTGCTACATTAATCGGCATGGCTGCAGCCTACAACGCTCTCTAAGTGCTGCCCTCGCAAGCAGGGAGACAATATTCATTGGCCTCATAAGTGAGGGCCATTCAGGCAGGCCTGGAGAAGAGGCATAGCTCAAGTGGCTGCGGCACTGTTTTGTTTGTGTGGAGAACTGTTGGTGGTGGTGGTAGAGGATAAGGTTGGATGTGGTTCACATGTGCTCCATACGTCCACTAATTGCACTTGAAAAGGGTGTCAACAGTGTTTTCAGCCTGCATATCTCAGGGGCCGGGCCCCCTTGTTTTATCAGGAGCCCGTCGAGCGAGCATCTTGGCAATCCCGCGATGGAATGCACGATTGGTCCCCGGACCGGGATTCATGTCACAGGCTTTCAGCAGCTCGTCAGAGACTCCCAGCCTGCTGCATATTTCTCCATTTTATATAAGGCTTAGGCTTGGCTCCGGTTACCCTGGCTCCCACTTCCTCTGAAGGCCATGTCATACATGCAGACAAACAGATGTGCATCGGCTGGGTGTCTGCATGCATGCATGATAGATGTCGGTTTCTGTGTGTGTGCGCGTCTGTGTGTCTTTTTTTCTCCCGGTCTCTGAGTATGTGTGTATGTATGTATGTATGTATGTATGTATGTGTGTGTGTGTGTGTGTGTGTGTGTGTGTGTGCATGCTTATATAGTGAGATTGTGACAAAGGCAAAAATAATGGAGAGTGTGAGTTAGTAATGTATATGATTTACCATAAATGTGGCGAATAAATGCCATAAATTGAGGCAAAATAGTTGTATCTACTTTCATATTGCATCATGTTGTATTTAAAGATACACAAACCAACACATACTTTGAGGTTTGTACTCACCATTGAAACCCCAGCAGTTTAAATCACACAACCCCTGCTCAGATGCATATAAAAAACACACTTCCAAGTCCTATAAGGCACAATTTGAAAATCTGTATTCTGAGTTTGTCTAGGATCAGAACACACAAGAGGAATATCTGATGCTGAAGATATTCATACTAAACTAAACCTCAACGCATACTGCAAGCACACCAGCATTGCGGGCTGTTTGAGGCTCCATTTGTTCAACTAAATGCACAATTGTTTCACTAAAATGGCTGACATAGGGCATTAAGTTTCACCTTTACTGTGTAAAAAGAACCGGGAGGGTTGATGCTCCCTCAGTAAGCAGCGTCGAAACCTGAACAAATGGTGTCTCTGGAGCCCATTTGTCAAAAGTGGTTCCCCCACCTTCTCCTGCTCCTTTACCTGCCATTACCGAATGGAGATCTCCCACGTGTCCTGCTACTCACCCAGACACTGTTTCTCTGAGTTATGTACGGTATTGGCACCGGCCCAGCTTGCATTTTTTTAAACTACGGGTTGCGATATTTTCCCACTGGGAGATGTCAGGAACCAAAGCAGGTCTTTAAATAAAGTGGAGAGCACCTGCTGAAAGCACTGCAGTTACAATGCACATTTCCCAACACACTCAGCTTATAATTCTGCCCCATAATGGCGGCCACGGTCAATGGAATCACTGTGTCCTTGAAGGTGGAACTGGAAAGGATTGTATTACCCCAGTTCTCCATTTCATTATCAGAAGAAAAGAGACGAGGGACTACCCTATAATTCATTTCTCCTGCATGTGCTTCGACTTCAAGAGCTTTTTAGAATCCACCCCCATGATTCACCCCCATGGCGTCGCATTTATGGAATAACACGGCCCATCGGAATGATTCTCCACTTAACAGGAAAAATATTTCTACCGTGAAATCTCACAACCCTGATAGAATGGAAACAACTTCACCACGGTAAAATGATGTGCGAGCCGCGTTCATCGTAAAGCTCCGGCTATTGGAAGCTGTTGGTTTTCCTGAAGGCGGCTTGGATGGAATACACTTCTTCACAGCTCACTGTGAAATCAGCCATTATACTCTGTTTCCTTTCGCAATATGAACTCTTCTCTTTTTTTTCTTTTTTTCTATACATTATCCAATCGTTTCTATATGCAATACAGTGTACAGTGTATAAAAAAATCCCCTGTCATCATATAACATGGTAACTTCACGCTGTATTTAACATTATTTGCAGTTTTTATTAGATGCTTTGGATGTTTATAGATTTGTTTTGATGCCCATGAACAGATGCAACCAGCGTCCCACATGCCTTGCCACAACTAACAAATGTTCCCAACACAGTTTGGCAGTGATTAGATAAATACAATTTAAAAGTTTCCACAGTGATCTAGACTTTAACTGTCGTCGACAATTCCCTGCATTCATTCAACGTTTCAAGGCAACAAAGTGTAAATTGCTCTAGATCTTTGTAGTTGTTCCATAACCCATGCAGGGTTTATGGTTACTTAAACCAAGGTTATTGCAATGTGGGTCTTTATTACATTGGGTCTACATAAATAGTCAGTGTTTCCCCCAGGAAATGTCTTAGTCAAGGTGGTCGCTGCCCAGAGCGAGGAGGCGAAAATTTGGGGGGTATTTTGCTCAAAGATGCCAATACGCACTAATGAAATAAACAACAGTTTATTTGAATACAAATGGATCTTCTTATTTGTGGCACAGCTGACAAGAAGCATCCGCGCATGCTATCCTGCGTGGCTGAATATACAACCACCAGATGCCGCTGTTTCAATTCCATTCAAAAAGCTTTATTGGCACGACTATTGTTGCAAACAATATTACCAATGCATTACTTATCTATATATTTTTTTGGTACCTGATGGAAGTATGTTTTCTTTCCCTACGAGAGTTTTGTACTTTGTTTATGCATAGTAATAATGGAAAAGAAGGCCATGTTTGAACAGTGTGCCCCAATGAGAGAAAGGCAGAAAGCATGGCATGGCATGGCATCACTGTAACAAGGTCCATTGCGAAATGCCACCTCGACCTGGCTTAACCTGTGCACAAAAGGTGTGCAGCCTTCTTGAAATAATTGTGCGGTAATTCTTAAAGGAGAACTCCAGCGATTTTTAACCCCATTATCGTTTTCCTGAGGGTCACCCCATGTTGAGGAAAGTAAAAAACCAGACGAAAATTGATTTGACCTAGCCAGATATCTGCACCGGTGCTACGGAATAGCTTTAACGCTAACCTATGGGGGCAGGCTCTTTATCCGCTATTGGCAAGAGTGTCTGGTTGCAGACTCATGGGGGAGTGGAGCTCCACTAGAACGGAAATACGTCACCTTCAGTTGAATAAGGAAGTAAGTTGTATAAACAGCTTGAAACAATAACAAGACCGCTACATGTATGTGAAATAGATCGTAACTAATGCAGAAACATCAGTGTATTGTAATGTTCTGTTAATCTACGTAATTGTAGATAGTGGAGGTGACATATTTCCGTTCTACAGTGGAGCTCCACTCCCCCATGAGTCTGCAACCAGGCACCTCGCTTCCGGGGCCTCTAGAACGGATGCGCTCCCAGTCACTAGCCACAGTGGCTGTGCATCCTCACGCATCCATTCTGCTATCGGCTAGTAAGGGCTTTCTGGATATGTCAACAGGGTAATCTGAGGTGAGTGACTCCATGCAAAAACACAAAGTTTATACTGTTTCGCCACACTATTTGAGTTAAACGAGCACGATGGTGTCTCATAAGCAAACAACTTGTGTTACATAGGTCTTGGAATGGTTTTCTAAATGTGTTTAGAGGCCCCAAAAGCGAATAAAGAGCTTGCCCCCATAAGTTAGCGTTAAAGCTATTCCGTAGCGCCAGCAGCCAGTGCAGATCTCTGGCTAGGTTGAATAAATTTTCGTCTGTTTTTTTTACTTCCCTCAGCATGGGGTGACCCTCAGGAAAATGATAATGGGGTTAAAAATTGCCAGAGTTCTCCTTTAATATAATGCGCACAGGTGTTGTGTCTCAATATGATTGAAGATTGTTGTTTGCTGTAATCAAGAGGAAGTTGTACTGGCCTGTGTATGAACCCTGTGGAGCCCAACTGTGTAAGCTCAAATGTGCTCAAAGTTGTACATTCTTGACCTAATGCCAAGACATATCACACACACTTACTCAATGCTGCAAATAATGCAAAATAGTTTGGATTGGAATGTAATATTTCCTGGGCTATACGATCAGAATTACTCCCTGAAGGAGATTTAATGGTGTAGTGACCCACTTCTGTTAAAGTACAACTGCAGTCTTACTCATGCAGTAAGCTCCAAAAAAAAGGGATGTATTTCCTGGGACATGCCACACTGGGTATCTTCTGGGAAGACCAAACACCTGAGTGTTTTCTTTCCTGAGGCCCTGAAGCCTCACAACTAGATCCGGATGCATTGGCAGTACTTCAGTGCAGAATCCATCTCTTTTGCCCACAGATCCAGACAGATATGTCCATGTTTCCTGTCTGCCTTTTTAGTGGCCTTATTTAAATGCGGACCCTGGCCAAACAGCGAAGATTGATGCAAGCACAGTTCCTTAAGCACCTATATCCTTGTCTGCTTCTTAAGCACCTATAGCCTTGTCTGCTGGCGACATCGTGCATGCATCCACATTTATTTCACGGTTACACAAACACCCCCACCCCCCCCCCCCCCCACCCATCCACCCATAGACTGAATATAAATGGAGTTATATCCTTTTTTTTCTTCAAAAACGTTGGCATAACTCAAAAGCACAGAGTGAGTAAATAAGTGAGCTCCAGAGCACTTTCATTAGGGCACAAAAATGAACGGTTTGAGCCTGAGGCTTTCCGACACGCAGATAACAAAAAAGTCATCCCAGGTGGCATTAGGCGGGAGATATTGTCTTCTGGAGGGCCCGGCATGCCTGGTTGCTCTGCTTCCCCCTACTATGAAAGAGATGCAGCCTTCTCCGGGCTCCTCGGATGTCTGGCTTCCTGGAAGCTGTGTTGCGTGAAATGGCCTCCCCTCGCTGCGACCAGTGCCTCTCTGTGGCGGCTGTATCCTGGTCACCTCACACGGGTCCTCTTAATGACATACGACTGAGCCACTCTCTGAACTTTAGCTCCTGTCAACAGCGGCTACAGTGGAACCCAAAAGGTACTGTCCAAAGCCGGGGA
This sequence comes from Micromesistius poutassou, assembly GCF_964030765.1. NCBI lineage: Eukaryota > Metazoa > Chordata > Actinopteri > Gadiformes > Gadidae > Micromesistius > Micromesistius poutassou. The sequence goes on along the minus strand of NC_140290.1, from coordinate 5,503,413 downwards.
AGTGGGGGGCCAACTTCACATGGGTCTCTATAGGTTACCAGCTACTTTTGCGTTACCATCTCGACCCCATGCACTCGGAATCGGGGACTAGGATTAAGGTGTTACCAAGGCAACAAGGCATCTTCTTGGGGGGGGCGGGGGGTGGGGGGGATGCATGGGAAGTTGGTCAGGTTAAGCCCAGAGAGAGAGAGACATGGGGGTAACCACGGCAACTTGGTCAGCAAGTTGTCATGGTGGGGCGGGGGCATGTTTCATGAGGCTGGCTGACAGCAACTCAAACAGGCAGCACAGCGAGCTGGACTCAGAGAAGAGAAGAGGAGGTGGGGGGGGGTGGGGGGGGGGCAATTTCAAACCCTGGTTGCATACCATGAATATCATCCCCCCCCATCCTGCTACCATGACCTCTGCATGGCTGAGGAATCTCTGCTGACCACACTCGCCGTGCACGCACTCAGGTGACCTTATCTCCATCGGCAGCACAGTCTCTGCTCCCCGGGGACGAAGGGCCGAGAGAGAGAGGAGACACGGTGTGCATCCATCCATGAGTCACGCATGGCTGTTGTGAGGTGCCCTGGTGATGGAGACCCCTGCTGCTTATGCAGTATATCCCTGCCTAAAACCAACCAAGGGAACGACGGAGAGGAAGACAGAAAGCAGGTGTGCGTTGACCCATAAAGGGTCTCTGAAGAACGCGATAAACACAAGAGTTCCCACTCAGACTTGTGTGTCTGTGAGCCGTCTCTCTAAATATTTGACTTGGCCGTGACACATGCGCTATGATCAACCCCGGGGCCCCGGCCCCTTGGAGAGGGGCCTGGGCGCCAGGAGCCTCACATATACAGTGGGATCCCCTGGGAACACAATGGTGGTGGTAGTGGTGGTGGGGGTAAGAGGAGCAGTGACTCACTGACATACTCCACATTGTCTAAGCTTTTGATTACAAGGCTGCTCTCATTGAGGAAAACTGATACCCCCCCGCCCACCCCTCTTTCCCCTTTGCCAAGCATGTTGCGATGGTCCTGCCTGTGCGTCGTTTAAAAAAACTGGTGAGATTGGGACAGTGTCAGGTGCTAGGAATCTGGCTCAGGGATCATAATAATGTGGTTCTCTGGCATCTTCCACATTTCATGTCGGCATATATGTAAAACGTTCCCAACAGTGCAGAAACATTTGAAATTTAGAACTGAATCCTGGTACTACACACACACAAGCCTCAACCTTCACAAACTCCCAAGGATAAACATAAAAAATGCCTTTTGAAGATTACACACACACACACACACACACACACACACACACACACACACACACACACACACACACACACACACACACACACACACACACAATAACAGAATCCGAAAATTCAATTGACGGCCGCAGAGAGGGTAGAATGGGATGTGCCCCGAGCAGAAAACCTAGACGTCGGGAGCAGGCTTGAGAGGGAAGAGCCAGGAGGTAATGTGCTATACTTTAACCTGTAGACAGTACTATGGAGCCCTGGGTGGTGTGTAGGACACCCTCATAATGTCCACCACCGCTGAGATATGATTACAGCCCTTTACCCACCGCAGGGCCGCCGCTCTGATTCCTGGCTTGGCAAGTCACCCCAGCATCTCCCTCCTCTCCTAGATATGGCTTTAATACACTGCACTTCTCGGCTCACAGTAGGACCGCCTATGTCTAGCTCTGTCGCTAACTCTCCCTCTCTCTGCCGCTAACTCGGTCTCTTTTTTCTATAATTCGTTTTTCTGTCTCCCCTTATCCTCCTTGATCTCTCCAGCTGTCTCCATTTCTCTCTCCATCGCACTAACTATGTCATTTTGGACTATTTCTATGCCTGTATTTATAACAACTCATTCTCGCGCTCCTGTTTTGTCATTGTTTCCTATATTTCAGCCTATTCACAATACATTGTGCAGATGTAATGTACATTTCAATAAACTGCCTCACAAAGTGCCTTAATATTAATAAATCACGCTATATTATACATACAGAAAAATACACACATAAGTATAAACTTATGTCTTGTTTTTACCTTAAGGTAAATATTCCTTCACGTATATATATATAATATTCCATCACGTTTTATTTTTTGTGTGTGTGTTTGTGTGTGTGTGCATGCATGTGTGCCAATCTTGCCGATGATAGCCTGAGGCATCTCGGGCAAGAAGGGTGAATCCCACTTTATGTGCACACACCCACACACACGTAAGGCATGTAAAACGGTCCAGGGATCGAAGCAACAAAACAATATGCTCCATTGTTCAAGGCCCTGTTGAATTATTGATTCATTTAAAGGATTGCAATTCGCCAAATGTCTCATTTAATATAATGAGCAGTCAGTGATGAAACACGGAGCCCTTTGTTACCCTTATGATAACCTCCCCAAACGTACGCACCACTAGTTCACCACAAAGCTTTGTTTCTAGCTCAAAGCATCGCTGCAAGGAGTTGTCGACACATAAGTCTTTACAGCCCACCGCCGAGCAAATGGAGGAAAGGACAAACTGGGTGAGGGATGAGAGCAGAGGAGCGTGGCTTTGAGGCGATGTAGAGACGGTCCCATGGGACCTCCTCTGTCACAGAACACTAACGTACGTGTGTGTGTGTGTGTGTGTGTGTGTGTGCGCGCGTGCGTCTGTGTGTGTAAGAGAAGGACAGAAACAGATAAGAAAGGAAACTGAAGTGAAAGTGAAAGAAAAAAGGAAAGAAAGAATGCAAAAAACGAACAAACAAACAAATACACAACGAAAGAAAGTAAAGTAAAGTAAAGAAGAAAACTGAAAGGAAAACGGACATATGAATCCGAGCGCTCCTCTTCATTCATGACTTGGTTCATGGTTCGGTCAGGTCTCATAAATCCTCCTAATGAGTGGATCATGTTACCACCCAGCAGCTCTGTGGCACAAGGTGCATTCAGGAGGGCCAGAGTTCTCCTTGCTCTCCCTCCTGCAGTGTCCTTGGACCCGGGTTGTCTCCAGATGGACTCTATAGCTGCTGCAGCACCTCTCTGGGTGACGTGGACCCCAGCTGCCTACTGCTGCTATTTCTGGGCCCCGTGCCCCCAACAACCTCTAAGAAAACACATACCACCTTCAAACCAGTCCAGCTGTTTAAGCCACACATCTGTTCGTGGGAAACGCACGGTGGTGGAGGAATCAATCTGAAGACGTGTCTTTCAGAACTCAAGCAAAGCGTGCTGATCCACTTTGAATTGTAAATCAGTAGCTTATAGAGGTGGCCCTTATCAGCTGTACTGGTAAATATACAAATGTAAAATAATGAGGTCATGTTAAGGGGTGCGATGTAACAGGGGATTAAGGGCATCGACCGACGAAGAAGCGAGAAAAGCCATTTTCAATACTTGAATATAGAAATGGAGCAAAACCAATGAGTGAGCTTTGGCACCATTGGAATGTAACGGGTAAATAAAGGAAATATCTCTTGAATGAAAAAAACAAAAAAGAAATTCAATGATTGATTTGTTTAGTATAGTATTTCCAAACTGTTATAAACTGTTATATTTACTTCAGCAGAATCAACCCAAAACTGGAATCCACATTTGAGCATGACCAGTGCTCATTTATTTCCCATCATAAAATACCTAAATGAACACCATTCGACCATCCTAAAATATACACATTCCATCAGTATGAAGAAACCTTAGAAGAAAGACTTTTTTACTTTTGTGCACTTCTTCTTCGTACCCCTACCATGTGATGTTTCCTTTGCGTTGTCTTCTCCGTCAGCTCCCAATGGAGGCTGGAAATAAGGAATGAAGACAAGGGCACCGAAAGAATAACAAACCCAGTCCCGACCCAGGCAGGGGAATACCGCAGTCCTCCAATAACAACACTTCTTGATAAAAGTCTATTTTCTCGGCACCCTATCTCCACATGATGTGATCATTCCCCCACCCCAACCCCCCCTCCCTCCAAATTCAATAGTCTCTCTCCTGCACTTGGATGAAAACTATATAGTTTCGAGATGAGCACACAGTTTCCCCCCCCTGTAGAAAGTTGGCCCTCCGCATTGGCCATAGCTTATGAGGATTGAGGGAAATACTGCTCGGAGTAGACATCACGTCAGAGACAAAGCATAGCCTCACCTTTGGATCTCCAATAAAGCAGAGAGGATCCGCTTACACACATTGAGTAACAGAGGTTTGAGAGTTGATCCTTGTGTTTGGTCAGAATCATTGCAAAGTTCCTCTATTGTTAAACATGAAACACAACCCCTTTTTCTCTGCATCACTTGAAAGGGCATCAGGTGAGCTCATCCTTGAAGGTGTTTCTTCACTTTACCAGAAGAAAAAATAAGGAGAAGCTAATGATATGAATTGTTGGTTATTTTTATTTTAATCATTGCAACACAGAGAAAAGCAAGATTTTCGTTTCATTATTCTTTCCTGTGCAACCATTAAAGCATCACTCAAGGTCAACTATAGATAGAAATGAAAGAAAAACCCTGTGATGATAGAGTATCCTCCATGTGGATGTATAGGGTCTACTGAGTTAGTTCTAGGAGTTTGACTCCCCAGAGGACACACAGACATTGTTGTGTACACTGGCATGGTGTGTAAAATGTGATTCCAGAAGCCCCCTAACCTCGTCTCCCACTCAGTGGTACGCGCTCACTCAATATCTCTCAATCTGAGAGAGACAGGGCCAGAGAGAGAGAGAGAGAGAGAGAGAGAGAGAGAGAGAGAGAGAGAGAGAGAGAGAGAGAGAGCGAGACTGTGCAGCCCATAGGAGCAGAACAGCATGTGCATGTAGAGTCATGAACACATTCCTGCCCCTTGCTGGACCGCTGACACAGTGACACAGGAACAATAGCCCTGGTTCTTCCCCCTGGAGAACCCTAAGGGAGCTATACCGTACCTTCGCTGTATGGCACACAATGCAGTGTTACATAAATGTGTCTGTTGGCCGGTGCGATACTTTCTATTGCCCTTCAACGCTGTTTTTCTCTCGCACACGGCTGAACTATTGTAGTTCTACTTTTGGTTCCCATGGGGACTTTCTCACAGGAGTGAAGTCGACTCCATAGGGTGCAGCCGATGGACCGGAGTATATTGAACGGATCGGTTTGAAACAGGCGAGGGCGAAGGAGGGCGGGTGCGGGGGAGAGGGGTGGGAGGGGGGGGTCACGCAGAGGCTTTCTTCATGTCAATCCTCACTCCTAATTTGGCGGTAGCCGGGGACGAGTCCAACAGGCGGAGAGCAATAAAGCACCGGTCCCACTTGAACCTGTGTGCATTCAGCGAATCATTACCTTAATTAAGTGCAAACACTCATGTGCCGGCCCTCTGTTGATGGGAGAGCCCGCGGCAAACGGTTGCCACTTGTGTTGCTGGCGTTTTTTCTTCTCCCTACCGAGAGCTGCACTATCTTTGCGACACAGGAAGAAAAAAACACAACCATTAAATAATATTCTCTCCGCGGCACTGCAGAGGAAACCCAGCCGAGCCTGTCTGAGAAATGGTCCCCAACACAAATCACAAGAAGCAAGAGGATGAATGAGAGGAGATATCCAAGGGGAACCCGCTGCAAGAGGAGCAGCCTTGGACAATCAATAGCCCAAGCAATATCCACAGCAAGCGCAAGCTAGCGAGGAGACATCCAATTAAAATTAGGCTGAACTAATGATGTGCATCAAGGTCAAATGCACATACTATTCAAGCCGTTTCACACTGAATTTAAACCCCCATCAGGCATAACGTCAACCGTTATCCAAAGAGGAATTCATCTCATGCGTAAGTTGTTTTATTTTAAGGTCCTCTTTGCTTGTAAGGAAGCAGGGCTGAGCAGTACGTCTCATAGAGCAGCTGCTCCCTCCTCAGACACCATGGGAGTGCAGGTCCATGATGGGATCCGGGGGGGCTGCTGTGCTCCGGTAATGCACTTAGCAGGTCGGTGGCAGCGGCGGCGGCGGCGGCAAGGGGGCCGGCCTCCGAAGTGGAAGCGTGGATTGGAAGAGAATGAAAGCAGATGAAGGCGGGGTGGGGGGGAGGGGAGGGGCAGGGGCCGCAGGGGCCTGGGTGAATGATGTGCTGACTCATGAACACGGCTTCTTGCTCCTGTTGTCGTTTCCTCGCCACACCGGATGATTTGAGGCCCGGGCGAGGGTTCGCCATGCGTTTAGCAAACATCCAAACGCACAGTAAATCAGGGGGGAAGGGGGGAAGGCGGGGGGCGGTGGCACGCCCTGTGACACAGAGTCAGCGTGAGAAACGGCGCGATTTATGCCCTCCCTCGCCATCAATCCGTTTCATTTGGTCAGAAAAGCCGCCGCCCCTTAATAGCTCCACAATCCACGCCGCCGGGCGTCGTGCTAATGAAACTATCATGTTAGCGCCTCCGCTTCGTGTTTATGCACCTACGGTCTCCAACCGTCCCGTTCCGCCTAGCTGGGCGTTGTGCACTGATGCCGATATACGACCATAAATCGTCTGACGATCTCCCGTCGAGCAAGAACAGCAGGAGGGCGGCCGGACGGAGCCGCGGCTGCGTTCCCTCTGATCCACGCCCTGGTTTCCACCGCCTGCCTCAATCATGCGACCTCTCTCAGGCTAACACAGGGGGACGCGTTACACTGCCAGGATGAAATAATCTGTAATATGGTACGTACCTACCGAGAATCACAGGGTACGCCCAGGTTTGTGTGTGTGTGTGTGTGTGTGTGTGTGTGTAGATGAATGTGTGTCACACAGATCCGATGAATTGAAGCTGAAAAATCAAGCTTCAAAATGTGCTCCCATCTCTGTTATCCTCTCTCACTTATAATAGACTCAGAATGCTATGACACATGAATGCCCCCTCCATTTCCCATATCACACACACATACACACACACACACATTCACACACACACACACACACACACACACACACACATACACATTCTGACAGATAAATAAGATCTGATCTCTCTTGACAGCCAGGCTATGGAAACAGAGCTAGGGGCTAGGAGGGCCGGTGGAGATTATTTGATACAAACAACATATTTCAACGGCAGAGAAACCAGCAGTCCCTCAAGAAAGATTAAAAAAAGTCCCCAGAAACACAAGACCAACTGTCACTTGTAAAGCTGTCCAGAGAAGAAGGCCGATTTACAACAAGACATACAGAAACACATGCAGAGACCCACAGACACCAAGCAATATGGATAAACGCTGTGTACTTATGATTTTCCCCCCACTGCAAGGGTGGCACAGAAACAAAATCACTGCCATAGTCTGATTTAAGCTGCAACCGAGGACTGCAACAGAGGTCTGCAACAGAGGCGGTTTTAACTCCCGACAGCTTGGCAGTAATCAGCCCAACATTTGAGTCAAAACGCAGAGTGGGGCTGACGAGAAACCAAGAGACTAAATACTAAGCTTCCACCAGCAGAGTTTGACCTTTTGAGGCACAGCTCGCTACAATCAGCCCATGGTACCGACGCAGCAAATTAGCCTCCGCCGCACAGGAAAAAAGAGTTGAAATACCTCCGCTGTTTGTCATAGATGGTTCACAATTGGATGGCCTATGGCTCCCGGAGCAACGGACTCACGTGGGGGGGGGGGGGGGGGGGGACCCTGGAGTCCATTGACACTGACCAGGGAGCAGAGGTCTGAGGGAGTGGGGCTGGGCGTGATGTAACAGAGGGGCCGGGCCAGTGGTTCAGGTCTCAGTGTGAGGACACTGACACCCACACATCCATCTAATTGACTCTGCAGTAGAAGACAAGGTTTGAACCCCCCCCGACCCCTGGCCCTGGCAGTTTCAGCATGGAAGGGACGTCTGATCAGCATGAGGAACTGTTAAAGACTATATAAAAAGGGCTGGGTCAGGGGAGAGGGCAGGAAGAAATGATGAGTGCTCTTGGAATCAGAAAGAGCAGCAATTTATCTATATTATCTCTAACAGGGAAATCAATAATCCCAGGAAAAAATATATATAATAAAAGGCTGCCTCATAAGTGCATGCTGGGAGCTGATCTCATAAATGTATTGTAGTAAAACATAGTGTGTGTAAATGCGTGTGTGCAGGTGCACAGGTACAGGACTGTCAATATGTAAAGATGGACTAGGCATATTATTTGATTTTCTGTGACCCAAGTTCAGAACAGACATGAAGAGCAAGACAAATGTAATTGTATATGAAGCTCCTTCGAGTTCTTTGTTCTCTGTCTGAATAAAAAATCGGTGCAGAAAACATACGAATATGACACAAAGAAGGGCACAGTGTACACTGAGTACCACTACTGCTCCTTGTTGTCCAGTCTTAGGGTCTGGCATGAGATGGGAACAATCAGATAAGGAATAATGCTTCGGGCTCAAACTTGGATGACAGTATGTGTTCTACTGTTTGTCTTGTGTGACCAGACTCATTTAGAAAGGCCTAGGACTCGGCTGAATAACAAGGGGGGAGGGGGGGGGGGGGTACCACACCACAACCCCCAGGCAGTAGTACTCGGGTTGGTCAATTCTGTAGTCATACTAAACTATGAGTGTAACGAAAATATGCGCCTATAAAATGCTGATGTCTCCAGTTTTTCACACAGGGAGGATAAAGTTCCTTATGTCCTCTACTCTAAAGTTTTGTTTAGATACTTAAGCTACTTATATGTCAGCGGCTGCTACGTCCCAGCTTTACCGCAAAGCAGTTCAGCCTATGAGTTGGTGCAGATAATGCTTAGCTGTTGGCTGCTTTCTCACAGTCCCTGATCAACATTGAAATCAAAGTTGGTCTCAAAGGCCCATAAGTATCATAAGCAAAATGCTTTCACAAGCAAAATGGTCACCGGGGCACACATTGTAAAGAACCTCAAAGCAGGCGACAACCGCAAAGGGAGCAATGAACACTCTGAACACAGAGAGAGAGAGAGAGAGAGAGAGAGAGAGAGAGAGAGAGAGAGAGAGGGAGGCAGAAAGGGAGAGAGAGGGAGAGGGAAAGAGAGGAAGCTAAAGGGAAAGTGAGAGAGACAGACAGAGAAATATACAAAGGATAGAGAGAAAGAGAGAGGATAACTCTACTACCTACTTTAGGTTTTTTCTACATGCTTTTTAATGTTTTTTTATTGTTTTTTTATGTTTTTATTTTTTATTATTCATAAAGGCAATTTGATGCACTTCCATATTCATGATAACATCAACATTTTAAAATTAATATTTATTCAACATTAAATTGTAACTTGATACTGGAGAGTCAAGTGTCAAGTGAATTTTGTCTAAAGCCAATAGTGCAACATTCATATAATGTAGGCATATTGCCGACTTTACAATTCTGGCAATTCTGGAAATCTGTCAAGCTGTGTATTTTTTTTAACAAATTACGGCACCAAAAGTATTGCATAGTTTTGTTGCACCAACGATTATACTTACAATTGTAAATACATGCAGACATTACTTACAAAGTGTTCCAACAAAACAATTTGTCTTGAGGAATGACAAATACAAAATGAATTATCTCGTGCACCAAAAAAAGTATCAAGACTTATAAAACTGTGCCAAACATGAACACCATTCCGAACCATGTGTTTAGAAAACCGCTTTAAATCGTTCACAATGGGGGGGGGTGACATTTTGGCTATTATTTAAAAGAGGTCAGCATCCTGCTCATGGGTACTTAAACAAGAGAATTTGTTCCAGCCACATGTGATCTCAACTCAAGCATTCCTTTCAAAGGGAAGCCTCCTCAACGTGCTGATTTGCCTAGACGCAAATATCCAAATGTCCGGACGTGCCCCGGATCTGGCTGGGTATTCCTAGCAACACGGAGGGATGGGAGTGTTCCTCTAGTTGGCCCTCCACAGGAGGGGGGGCTCCATCAGACAGGAGCACGCTTCGAGAGAGCCCTGTCTGCAGGCATCCCCCACAAGAAACGGATAAGACCATTAGCCTCCCACACCGCTAGTGCTGAAGCACCCTCTGTGGGTTGGAGGGCTGGAAGACGGGGTATGGGATGGGATGTCTAATGTGACTTTCATTAACAATACGCCAGAGGCCATAATCTGAGGCAGGCCAAGCCCAAATTGAAAAAGTGCTGAAGCATAACTGCATTGGAATGCCCCGGTTTCCCTGGTGCTACGGCCCCGCTGATTGAAATCCAGCCTTGCCCCGTGAAAGACTTCCTTAGCTGTGCTTACTCCAATGTCAGAGGAGTGGGCTCAGCCAATTGGCTTGCCTACCCGGCCGCCCTTAAATTACCATGGCAACAGAATGTATGTGTGTGAACACAACCCGGGTAATGGGGGCTAATGGCTGCCGAGGAAGTGAGATGCGATGCTACATAAATATTACAATATAAGATACATTTCCCATTTTTTAAAGCACGGCAAACAAAAGACACAAATGGATGGTTATAAACGTACACGCTGTGATTTCAAAGGCTTTGCCCTTTCAGGGCTTTTCCTCAATAGGGCCCCTTTGAATTTGTTTATTGTTAAAGTCAAACAAGGAAGGAGAAGATTAAAAAAAGCCTTGAGTCGTTTGTATAGGTCTACTGTGGATGTGGATCCAATGTCAGACGTCTTTTTTTTGATGATTTGGTAATTTAGGAAACAATGTCAAGATGAAAACGGCTGTAGACAGTGGTATATAATTGTGGGTATGGAAATGTTTGGAACTGAGTCGTTCTCAATTCTATGCTGTAAACTGTGAGGCATGTTTTTGATATATTTCATAGGCTTTAGACTGTAAAATATTTTAGGTTTTTATTTGACTCAAAGCATTTTTGGCAGACAAATGGAAGTCATGTATAAGTTGAGTCCTGGCACACCATCCTGTCCTGCAATCAAAAATCACAATTTATACCTTAGTTCTGAACTTTATATTATATTTTTATATTATTATTTATATTATCATATTGTTTGACTTATACAAACTCAGTTGTGGCACATCTATAATTTATGTGCTTATTCAGCATTCAGAGTATTATTGTTCCACATGTAAGGAGGTCACATTTCCTTTATAATAGTTTTCAGATGCTAATCTTGATAAATAAGAGATTTACCAATGTTCATAAATAATGGAATACGTTCACATTGTAAGATATTAGAAGGGATCAATAAAAAATCCCTACATCAATGGCATGCACAAATTGACACATGTACTGTATAGTGCCCAATGTCTCTTAAGTGCTAATCCACTAAAGCCTTAAATCAAAAGTAGCTTTACAGAAAACATAACAGCAGCAATTTAAAAAATACTTTCAAAGATGACAGTGAAAAATATTTTCTCTTTGACTGAACACACACACACATTTGAAGATAAAAACGATCGCCCCCATTTTGTCCTCCATTCCTTTTTATCTACTTTGCTTCCTCCTCACCTATTTTCCCTCGTCCTGCTTTTATCTCCATTTTGTCAGATTTGCTAAACGCATCAATGGCTTCATATTGGACGCGGGGCCGCTAAAATGCTTTCTATCTCACACTGTTATGGAAGTAACAATATTTGGGAGCGGGTCATTTGAGAGAAGCATGGCAGAGACAATGGTCGTATTTTTAGAAGTGAAATGCGGCAGGATAACAGTGTAGGCCTGGGTGTTGTTAGCGGCCCCAGCTCTCTCGCTGGGCACTTTAGCGCCGTTGGAGGGCACTCATACGTTTTCATCAGTTCTTAAATAGACAGCGGATATGTTCAGTAACGCCGGCACCATGCACCGACTCCCAGCTCCCACCCCCTTGAAAAAACCCTAATCCGTCAAAATTGTACCTTTGTGCTTGCTTGTTATTCTGGTAACAGTGATTCTATTGAACATCAATGCTTGTTTGTTCTTTGCTATGTGTATGCTTTACTTTGGGTTACACGCAGCCTCAGCCCTGTTTATAACCTGATCCAACCCCTCTTTCCATCATGTTCGATGGCTGTGCACACCTTGCCTTCTTAGAGGACTGAGAGTTTAGGGGTGCGGCGAAGGTGTTATGTAATGATGGGTCCAAATCAATGGGAAAGAGCCGGGACTGGATGTTTGCAAACCCCTTCGTGTCAAGGTGATCTGAGGCATGGGCCACCATGGGGGAGTACTGTAGATTCCACTAATTACTGAGAAAGAGAGACTCTTAAACAAAAGCCCTCCACTCCAGCATCAGAGGGGCCTTGTTAGCCGACTGTGTTTGGCCTACAGGTGCCCCCGTGGTGCCCCAAAGAGCTGGAGGGCCCCTCTACACGACTTCGATAGGTACTCCACAGGAGAGCCAGGGAGACGGTGGTGTTGACGAATGGTATCAGTGAAGCGGAGTGGAGGCAGGACCCAAACGATTGTTTCCCCAGCCAAAGCCATTATCGGGACAGGCAGACGCTGATAACGCCTGAAAGCAAACAATACACAAACATGCTTCTAATTAAGCCCTTGAGTGGTGCCGCTTGGAGCCTCCCACCTATCCGTGGTGAATGCCTGCACACTGGCTGATTGGATTCATCTGCACTTTTAACGCTCTCCTGTTTCCCCCCCACGGCCCGCCGGGGAGTTTTCCGAACTCTGGAATCATCAGACCAATCGGCCTTGGTGCTTGAGCTCCCGGAGGCAGACTGAGGCCCAGTGGCCCGCTTGATATATTATGGACAACTATTACTACGTTTGAGTTATTTAGCCGCCACCTTTACCCAAAGCAACTCGCAGTGAATTAAGATGTACATGTCATTAAAGAGCAGGCATACAGTATATATATATATATATATATATATATAGGGTTAGCGTTTATATTTTCAAAGAGTCAATAAAAGATACATAAATACAGAAACAAACATGTCGAAACAAACAATAATGTCTTGTCATTTGTTGGCCTCTCAGTCGATGGTTTTTGCTTGTAATAAGAAATATTCATCATTGTTTATTCTTACAGGATTTCACAGTGCTTTAAAGGTGTAGTGCGTAGAATTCAGTGGCATCAAGCGGAATTTCCCTCTCAATATGGAAGATAATATTCATCAGTATGTTTTAATAAGTGCACATCCCCTTGAAAGAAAGACTTGTTGTGATTTAATTACCTTTGAATGCACACTTTATATCTACATAGGGAGCAGGTCCTCTTTGGCAAAGACTGCCATGTAGCAAAGCCATGCTTCTACAGAACCACAGAATGGACCAATGACTCTAGAGAGGACATGTTTTACATTTATTATCATAATGGCTATATTACTTGTTAAAGTAGTTTTCAGTTTCATGCAAGCTCCATCACTATGCTTCCAGGAATGCACTTCAGGGATAAAACTGAAGCTTTTGTAAATTAACTGTATTCAATCGAATCTGCAACTTCACAGCTAGATTAAACTAAATCCTACACACTGAACCTTTAAAGATAGTTGCCAAGACAAAATAATTATCTGCCCAAAACATCTGAAACATAATACATATTCCATAATATAATATATATTCCACACAGCATAGTATTGTGTCAAAATGGCATTCATGGAGTTAAACCACTGTATCACAGTCTATATTTATACCCACACTAAAATAACCAACATTCAGAAATGACAACCGCCAAAAAAAAAAATCGGGCTCAACCACTGTATTACCGCCGTCAAAATAAATTTGTCAAAGAATGATGCCTACCAGTTCACACAAGCGCCACCAGTTGTCATTCTCATGAGACTGCTAAAAATGTGATGGTTTCCCCTTTTATTGGCTTATTAAAATGAAGGACTGAGATGCCGCACACAAACACTCCCTCGAGGAAGGTATGCAAAATTCATGGAGACATCACCTTGACTAAAGAGATCCTCTGGAGGAAACAAAGCAGGAGATATTAACATATGAGCAAAAAGGAAAGCAATAAAGTGCTAAAATATGTTACCAAACACAGATCGGGGTTCTGCTGACAGAATAATGCAGCTATAGGCACAGTAGTCTTCCGCACGGTCTGATATGAAAGTCTGTGGTCTAGATGGAATCAGCTTGAGACAGACAAAGAGTCAGAGAACCAGCACGAATGGTAAAACTAGGTCTAAATATACGCTCATTTGGAGAAACTCCCACTTCACTTGTGGGTTCACAATGCTGTGTTGGCGGCAGTGGAAATTAATTAAATCCAGGACAGAAGTGAGCATTGTTTTTGGTCGCACAAAGCGCTCTGGTGGCAAATTTAACTGATGTGACATGCAGGCAAAGACCTTTGCAGGCCTTTATTTTGAAGATGCCTGTGCTCGAATGACTCACTTAGTGCATGATGTTTCAGCAGGGAATTACATTCACACAGTCGTACTCATGCGTCTGCCAACCTCAATGCATCCCTAAAATAATCTGTTATTTGCTTAATGGACTGCGCCGCCCATGTTTTGAATTTTTATCAAGTTAATGAATTGAGTAAAAATGATCATGAGTTATTACATTTGTATTCAAACTCAACATCAGCAACTCAACAACTCAAAATCATCTTTATATCCGTGCTGTGTAGCTAATTTGTAATTCCCCTTACATAAAAGCAACTTTGATCTAACGCACACACCATGAAACAGATGGTTAATTTTTACGGATCCATAAATAGGATCAACAAATAAATCCTGCTTGTTCTACAGGTGGGTGGCCTGTCTCTTGTGTGAAGGTGACTCTTATTGTGCTGTCAATGAGCTTCAGGGACAAAGGCTGAAGTGAGTTCTTGGGAGATCTTGGAGATCGGGTGCAAAAGGTAGTGAAAGGATCAACATTACCTACTGGAACCACTTTGTCAACATAAAAAAAGGAAAATTGGAAAAATGTTAAGCTTGGCACAGCTATTCAGTTGAGGCCTCCGTGTTTGGGTTTTGGAGCGGTGCAAAGTGAGCAGTGTTGGGAACGTTACTTTAACTGAGTTAGTAACTGAATTACTTTATAATAAGAGTAACTAGTTACCAGGGAAAGTAACTATTTGCGTTACTGTAAAATAAAAGTTGCTATATGTCAATGAATTTGAAGTAGTGCTTATATCTCCACCTTGAAAATGCCAACTTTTCATCGGATTGCTCCGGACTCGCCATCTCTGCTGCTTCTTCGAATCTGTTTGGTGTGTGTGTGTGGTGTGCGTGGCCTGGCTTGTGTGTAAAAACACTGGCTCCGATTGGCTACCATCAAACATGACTCTGCCTTAGCCAATCATAATCGCTTATCTCATTGTTAACCCACCGGTCTCCTCACGAGCAGTTTGTGTATGGAGCCAGGGGTGTGTTCGGATTATGCAGTTTATTCAATCAATTCATAGTAACGCACCGCATTTAACGTTCAGTAACGATAACGGCGTTGTAACGACGGAAACAGTAATTAGTTAGATTACCCCGTTACTGAAAAAATAACAGCGTAACCTAACGCCGTTCTTTTAAACGGCGTTATTCCAAACACTGAAAGTGAGCAACATCTTCAGCAGAGGGGCATCTCCCAGTTTTGTACTCAAGTGACCCTGTCTAGAGAATCTAGTGGGGCTGCCTGACTCATATCCGTAGCAGGGCCTTTTTTAAACACCGGAGGGAAAACGTCAATCGCAGCCTGAAACACACGCAAGCCCAAGGTAACACCGACTGAACTGTGCTCATTTTCTGCTGCTCATGCCATTTGCATTGAAGAAACTGTGAAAAATATGTATTTTTTGTTCCGAAAAAGGTTCATGACAAACCACGGACATTTGCAAGTCTGGCAGCTCTCTCTCTCTCTCTCTCTCTCTCTCTCTCTCTCTCTCTCTCTCTCTCTCTCTCTCTCTCTCTCTCTCTCTCTCTCTCTCTCTCTCCATGGCAGCAGTTGTTTACTAGAGTACAGCAACCACCACTGCGCTTTGAACTTTGACAAGCATACTGGCCCAGTGAGAGAAAATGTTCCCAAATAAAATTCTGCTCCAGTCCTGTCACACAGACACACACACACACACACACACACACACACACACACACACACACACACACACACACAGATGCACATTCACTGACAACTTCCCTGGCCTTTCACCCAAGAATGTTGAGTTCCAGCCAGAGCCGTTCCCCATCAAGCCCCTGTGGTTGAGTGAGAGTTCAGTGCTTTAAGGGGCATCTAAGCAGTCTCCTCTCCCCTCCGACTCACACACATGCTGGAATAGACTGAGGAGATGAAGGTTGCCAATTTTCTTTCTTGAGAGAGAGATCGCAGGAGAAACAACAACAGTTCCAGTAATGGAGTTGCCTGCCACAAACCGAGCGAGACGGGATGGAATTGGATTTAAGTTCCGCGGCGAGGCCAACTGCTGTACGCCGTCTCCAGTGTAACGTACATATTCATTCTGACGGACTTAATAACTTTTATTGCGTCTATTGACTCTCCAACGGTGCCGGAGCAGAGAGGAGAGAGGGCAGGGGGGAATATGCTTGTGGCGTGTCTGATAGTGTGTTGGGTTAGGGTGATTACGCCAAAGGTCACCGGCGTTTTTCTGTTGTTGCTGAGCTTAGCTGAAGCGGGGATGTGATAACAATACTAATCTTTCACAAGTTCCAAGCCAAAAATACCAATGCAGGAAAAAACCTGCTCCATAACCCAGGTAGCCGGAGAAAGAGAGGGCCTTTTGTGAAAAGGTACTGAAAATAGCTATGGCTGTTTCATTGTTTACGTTACCGGCACCATTCAGACAGAAATAAAAGACACAAAAGGCAGTCCACCATTTTGGTGTACAAGCATAGATTCTAAAGTAAGCCGAGGTGTGTCCTGTCCGATGTTACGGTCTACTCCGACACAAACACTGAACACAAACCCACCAGTTAACAAACACCAGTCAACAAATACAGCAACAAGGTATCGGCCTCTCTCTCTCCCTCCCTCTGTCTCTCCACATCTCACTCATCTCCTGCTTGGCTCAGCATCGGTGTGTATCGATGTGTGCGGAAGAAAGGGGCGAACGAGGGGCGGTTATCTCGTGTCACTTGCAGCGTTTCTAGACAGCGGCAAAAAGACAGCAGGTGCTTCCAGGGCCAAATCCCCTCCCGTTGAACCGAGGAGGGGATGGGGATGGGGGGGGGGTAGAGAGGAAAGGAAGAGAAAGGAGGGGTGGGGAGGGAGATGGTTCATTCCTTTCTCCTGGATTTAAAAGACATGAACACTGTGGCGTTGTGGGAGACGAGGCCTGGCGAGACGCTGGGATGTGACATGCAGCACAAAGCTGGCGAAACAACAGAAGCATGAGAGGAAATAATTCTGGGCAAGAAACTCAAAAGACCCCCCCAAAAAATGGGCCAGCACCCACCAAGCGGTCCAGATTGGATTTGAGAGCCAGAGCCGAACGGCATCCATCTCATCCTTCCCTTTCCCCTTCCTCTCTGTTGAACAAACAGAGAGAGATATGTCCCAGACAAAGCTTTATTCCCAGACTCCATCCCCCACCCCTTCCTCCTCACACCCCCAGCCCCTGTGCCCTCAACAAATCTCCCCATGTAAAACAATACCAAAGTAAAGTGACACACGTAATTCCATCTCTCATTATTCTTCATTACGACAGCACAAAAAAAAACAAAAGATCTAAAACATTACCAAGGGCTACATCCTATTGACTGTTAACTAAAGTTTTGGAGACAATTAAGCCCATGGTTGTTAAGATTAATCACTGTTACGGCAGGAATCCAGGAGGCTAGCAGAAGCCATTTTACGGTTTGTTTATTTGAGCGTAGCTTCCTGCGGATATCGATCGAGCCGGCGCAGTTAACAGTGGAATAACTTTCTCCGATCGTTGGCCAGATTTACTCACTGCAAGGGGAACGCGATTGTGACCTAGATTAGAGCTGGCAGAGGGCAACGAGAGAAGGAATGCTCACTCAAATCCATGTCAATCTACTCATTAGCTTTCGTAGTAAAACTGTAATCCTGCAAAAATCTGTTTCTGTTTCCCCCCCGAAAGCCCTCCCAAAAAAAGAGATAAACCTCAAACCCTCTGCGTTCGAGGTATAATGTATATTGGATATATTAAGCCCACCATGGACCCCCACCAACCCCACCACCACCCCCCCCCCCCCGCCCGTCAGCTGGAGGGGATTTGCCTCCGATAGTCGTTTCTGGGTGTTACATGAAAAGAGAAAACCTTTGAGGCGGCGTTCTCTCGCTTGTTGTCATCTGTATGACTGTTAACATCAGAGGCCGATAAGATCTGACAGGAAGTTCTAATATGCTAAACCAAGCAAACTCGTTTTCACAGGCTGGCCGAAGAAAAAAAAGGGGGCTGAATAAAACATGCTTCCCCATCGCCTTGGAGATGGAGGGCTTCTCGTATGGATGCTATTTATTTATTAATCATTTCTACACGCTTTTCGGTTTAATAACCACCTAATAACCTGACGACGCCCTGTGAAAACCATATAAACATCCATTGGATCCGCTTACATAAACACACACACTCAAATTCCACCACTTTGGCTTTTTATATTCCCTCTCTCTCTCTCCCCCCTTCTGATAATGAGATGGATGCCCCCCCCCACCCCGTCTCAGAGAGGTGACACGGCCGTTGGAGATTGGCATGCATATTTATGCGGTCACGCTCGGTTCGCCTCGTGGTCGGCAGATTCCATTAAACCTATGGGACACGTGCGGGTGGGCTGGCGGTTGGCGAGGACACACCTGAGAGACACGTGGCAGGACAGGCGCAAGACTTCCATGGTCCCATGAGCAGGACAAGGTCCCTCTGCCCCGTCCCCCAAACCTAAAAAAACTGAAGGAATACACCCATAGGCGCATATACTTTTAAAATAACCTACACTGAGACAAACGCACAGACAAGGAGTGGACGAGGCGCTCTATTCAGCATGCACACACAAACACACACACACACACACACACACCCAAACCCACATGCATCACACACACACACACTCAGTCACACACATAATCAGCATACCTGGGTTGAGCCAGAGAGGACTCACAGGCAATACACTGTGTGATGCCCCACATCACACACCAGGATCATCTGCAGCAGGGAGAGACTCATTTAGAATGGATGGGCTTCAGGCGACTATAAGGAATTCTATTATTGCTCTAAAAGGAAGGAGGGGAAGAAATAAAGAAAAGGAAGTATCTATATGGAAATTTCCTCTCCCTCTAATACATGTTCCACTGAGGCACATGGTAATCCCAGTGTAATTAATGGTTCCTGTAGTTAGGGGCTGATTAATGCAGGGCCAGGCATTGAGCACATATGGATTTTTCCCGCTAACTATTGGAATATCTAATGGACACGTCGGTAAACATACTTTTTCACTTATGGGTATGTTCTTTAAGAACACCAGCATATGAAATCATCTTTCACATCCCTTGCATTGTGTAGTACCTCACAGTAGTGCATAACGGGAAAACACAAGCGTGAAGGCTGAAAATATTGGAGAGTTATTATGATATATTTGATTCAGTGAAAAGCTTTTTCATTTTGTTTGTTTCACATTTAGAGCTTACCTTTAATTCACTTTCATATGCGTGATTGTCGAGAGAAAAACAGCAGATAAAATCCCATAAATTATAAAGGAATGTGTCTTTCATAAACGTCAAGTGGTATGATTGGTGGTCGTATGTTTCAACTGGAAGACCAGTTGAAACCCGCTCACATTGTCTGGGGTAATTGGTTTCTAATGGACCAAAGAACAATCCTACAGGCCTACGTGTATTTCCTCCGCACTTCTTACCTTACCTTTCCAAAGCAACAAGACGACAATAAAGATGTCCATCTCGGATCTAACAGACCCCACCTAACCCCTCCTCCACATGGCTTTTTTGGGCCTGAAAGCATCCGGAGCCAGGTCCTCCTTGTTGTTTAATAATGAACCCGGCAGGAGTCTTTTTCATTAGTGGAGGAGAAAGGGAGGCGGAGTTTGAGGAGGAGTTGGAGGAGGAAAGGGTAGATGAGGGGGAGGAGTAGGAGGAAGGACAAGGAGGAGGAGGATGAAGAGGACTAGGAGGAGGGGTCGGGTCAGGATGGGGGACGAGTGCTCCCAACTCCCACGACACTCCACACACCAGGGATCTGGCGTAGAAATGATAATAGGAGCCCAACGGCGGGAGAGCCAGGTTAGGACCAGACACTGTGCTGTGCATGCCAAACTGGGCTGACCCACCCATTGGCGTGAAGTCAGGCAAAGTCCTTCAGCAGCAATGGGAGCCCGCTGGGATGGAGCGAGGAACAGGAGGAGGAGGAGGAGGAAAGGACGAGGGCACGGGGGGGAAAGCTGGTGACAAGGGGGATCAGGCCACCAGCTAATAAGCTGGCCGGGCAGGACAATGAAGGGTGGGTGGAGAGGAGGAGTAGGTGGGGAAGTGGAGGTAGGTGGTGGGTGGAAGGATTTCCATGTCAAGGCTACCTTAGACTATCCTGTGCTTCTCATATTAATGAAGGCAGTTAAGGCTCCCACAAATAGTTTCTATTTGATGGGCGAGGGGCTCGAGAGGTAACGAGAGGACGCTTCACTAATGAGGCCTTGTGACAGTGGAACAGTTGTTAATAACTCACTTCCCTTAAGCCAACCCCTTAAAAAATCCTAGCAACGGATATCCTCCGTCATAAATAGGGACTGCTTTTTGTTACGCCTCATAAAGAAATCGTAAAAGTATACACCACTGAATATATCAGATTGGAGCTTGTAGTGAGAATAATAATAAACGGTTCAGCCGTTTCCTTCGTCCTTACTGCCAAATAGCGATTATTTATGCTGCCCACTTTGAATTCCCCTGCCCGGAAAGCCCGGGTGAATGCTGAATGTTCCAGATTTTTCGGGGGCATCTAACATTTTGTATTGTGGTAGTAATTACAACATCGACCTTGGTACAGATCGAATAAATAAAACATATTCTGCCAAGACTTTGCCATTAATGGTATCATAAAATTATCTAATTTCCTCTGCAGTTTCCCTTAAACATTTCAAATTCAGAACCATTCAGTAATGCCCATCGGAGCGGGCACTCATCCCATATCTCATTCTAAGATGTATCTCACTTCTAAGACAATACTTTGCCTTCAGCCAACTGAAATACAAGATTACCCTTGGGAAAGAACAAAGACTGAAGGAAAGCAACTGTTGTTTGAACGTAGTCTATGAGTAGCCTTGAGTCTTGATACTGTAGAGGAAAATGCATCTAGCTCCGATCTACATATGTTACATAGGAGTGATTTCAGAAGGCTGTTGGCATTGCATTGTTCAAGATGTTGTGCAGTAGCCCAAGCAAGCAAAAAACTGTATTACACATCCAAATGTGTAAATAGCACAAAGTGCCACCCTGAGCACACCAGTAAGTAACTATTCTATATTACTACACTATATTACTTAAAATGGTGAATGTATTTACCTTTTACTATTCATAACCATCTCTCATAGCCTATTCAAACCTATGAATTCTGAATAACTGTTCACATCAACTAATCTTGTATAATACCTGTCTAATAGCACTGACTATTTAGTAGTACACTAAATGCTAACCATCACTAAGCAAAAACCAAATTAATAAATAACTACTAAAACACCAAGACAGACTAACTAACATAAACATGGACATCTGGGACCTAATGGGAACACAAAATCCATAAAAATGTGAACTGGAATACAATATTAATTTGCCATGTGAAACAACACTTTAATGCATCTCATAATACGTTTTAGATTAGGATTATGAATGAAAACTCAGAAAAGGTTAAAGCTATCTCATTGTCACAACATAATTCGACTGTACACCTGGCCAGTGTCCACACTACTCCTGTCTGCCAGAAAGTTTATGAGATATCCAATCACCAGTAATGGATGAAGAAATGTGGAATAGATATATCTGGATAGGGGGACCTTCGGCTTATGAAAATGTTTTAAGAGAGCAACTCTAACTAAGATTGATACACTCAAACATAAATGTGTTCACCTTTTTATTCAACAGACTGAGTGTATCCAGTATGGATGACGTTGTATTGGTTGTTGGATAGGTTAGAACGATACCACCAAGCAAAACAATACCACCGCATACACTACCTTAATCAGTCTTTTGTTGATCCTGGCAACACTGAAGCTAACTTTGAGTGAGAAGAATAATATACAGATACAGGACTAGCTCATTCAAATAAATCACAACAGTCTTTTTAACAAAACTTTTTCACAACATCAAAAAGATGAAAGTGCTTTCAAAATCACAATAGCACTTTATAATTACTATATAATATGGTTTCAGTTTACACTGACAGGAGCTGGTATATAATATTTCATAGATTGAATCGCACTAATCCATAAATATATCACACATAATTGACAACAGTCTGCGAGTCGCACAATAACAGTGTGTTTTTCTGAGTTTGGAGTATTTAATGAAAACTGCCGTACTGGGTCTTTGTGTGTGTTGTTCTTATTTCTTGGCCCGTTGGCTCTCCAAATTAAGAATGATGTTTGTATTTGTCTCAGCTTATTGACTGGGAAAAAAAGAAAACCGGCTGATTAACTTCATATTCACACATGGTGCACACGGCTCCTCTCCTCTCTCCTACAGTCTCTCTCGCCTAACACCACAGATTAAGCCTTGGCCTTGTGAAAGCAGGAAATGGGAAGTATAAACATTCTGAAAGGTTGTACGCCAAAATGAGATCCCCGTCATTTGGAAGGACTACTGCTTGCAATCACCTGATGAAAATACCATGAGAGGGAGAGACGGGGAGGAGTACAAAAAACAAACCAAAATGGTACTCCATGTGTAATTATTACAAGCAATAAACAGCTAGAAGTCTGTTATTTTCCCCAAATCAAATGTAAAACTCCATTAGGGTACAGTATACCAGAGGGCAATAGACCACAGTATGTTTGTAATTGATTCCACTCCAAAGAGCCTTTCTGCGATTAAACATTCCACTCCCAATGACAGAGTGTCTGGCTGAGGGTCATCAAAGGCTTCGCAACGCCATTTGAAGAAAAAATAAAACACAAGCCTTAATGGTCATTGCCAGGTGACGTAACTGCAAATAGCCCTTTACAAATCTGCTGACATCATTCCCGGGGATGAGCTAATGGCACGAACGTAAGATCAGAAATAACTGATTAAGGTGGGCTAGTGTTTGCATGGTAGTGCGGCAAAAAGTTGCCAACAGAGAGGCCCAAAGTAGAACAAAAACGGTGTATATATCCCCCTATCATTCCGGATGCGGCGGATGACTGCATTATAGCTTGCTCTCGGAGCGAGGGACACCGTTCCAACACTAATCCCCCTTTGATGAGTTGAGCTTCACCGGGAGGGAGCTGACATTTCATACTAAGGCTTGTTCCCTCTCCTCCCGCCACGCAAGGCCAGGGCCTGGTGACGGACGGAGGCGGCCGGGCTCACTTTCAATCTGACCTTTGGCGAGACGAGAGGCCTGGTTTTAGATAACAAGTGGATTTGACGGCGGCTCACACGAGGAAACTGTCATCTTTGTGACCGGAGGAGACCCACACACACTGCCAAACAGTCGGGCCAGTGTTTGCTGTGCCACTGTTCACAGTCTGCTCTGCCTAATAAGATCTGGAAATTGATTGGCCTTTAGAATATTTCACAATAGAGAGACAGGAGATCACACAACCGCTCTCACCATGAACGTTGGTCCATGGTCAAGCACGTTTTTATTCATATAAAAACAGGCTCCTCAATTGTTCCTTTAGGGGAATTTGTTTTTACTGCTTATCTTTTTCCTACTTGAGGTCAACTATACCCATGGGTCAGGGTTTCCGTAGTGCTGCATTTTCCTGTCGTGTTCGTTTTTTTTTTACTTTTGGAAACTTTTACAATCTGTATTCATCGTAGAAAGGGAGAGTAGGGAGTAGACCAAGGCAATCTTGTGCCCTTAGCATTTAGAAATGTAGGCCGCAGGTAGCATCACTGCAAAATAATCCCAACTCCTCGCCCTTCTATGACCATGCTGTGATGAATTGTGTTTGTGTTTATGGTTTGGCAAATGAGGTTCATAGTTAGCCAAACAATGACATAAACATCTCCACTTTGTCCCATCTCTTCACTACACAGCCTTGAGGTTGGTCCAAATTACATTTTTCAAACTTAAACCATGACTCCTCTTGGATAGAAATGAACACAAATTCATTGAAGTCCTTGGTAGCTTTCTCAGATTGGGTCAAATTGAACTTTTATCATATTAAGGCCTTTTGATCCCTTGATAGAAATGTTTTTTGATGCTTATTTTTGCCCCAGCACTCACCCTAAGATAATGGATGATTTAAGAAGAATCTTTGAAATTGTTCAATGTTGGGATTTCACATTGTTTGGCAATTCCTAGATTGATGAGTAGCCATAGCTGCCTCTCTGAGATCATGGCAGATGTCTTTCCTCCTCATTACTGCGTCAATGGAAAATGAATGCTCCAAAGACCAGAACAAAATGTCAAAGGTTCTGGTGTTGGTTTGCACTTCTAGGATTAACTGATAGAGTGCCTCTGATAAGTAATATCTGGCTAAACATGCATAATTATTTCAACAGGCACAATAGATAACTTTTTACTATAATTATTGTGTTGTAGTAATAATCAAACTGAATTGTGTTGTTTGTTATCTGAGTTTGGATGTATCTAACCTCATGACTGTCATCTTGAGTTTAGCTCCATATCTGACAAACAAAAGCGATGGTAATTGAAATATGGTGATGAGAATATGAATATAATAAATTTAACAAATAAATTTAAATAAATTTAATTTTCTCATCCAAGCAAGTGTGACAATATTTTGCAAAAATGCCATTGGTCTTAGAAAACAACAACTAGGAATTGATTCGACTGTAGTGCGACTGGGTGGCTGATTCCCACTGTGCTAAGTACACTTTATGACTCCGCTACCTGTACTCACGCCTGCTGTGTGTCCTTCAAAGAATGAAAACACATTTTCCCTCCACTTTCATAGCCCAGGATCAATACAACCTTCTATTATAGAGCGCCGAACCTGTTGCTTTTGTGAACAAAAAGCTCTCCCAAAACTGTGGCTTTCCACTCCTCTTCCCCGGTAACTTTGCCGGAGCAGAGCAGGCGCAGTTCTGATATAACATGCAATAAAAACTTCACAGCTGGCCCTCTGGATGGATATTGATTTTCCCCTGCAGAGGCGGATCAAGAGTAATATTTATGATCGCACAGGGCACCAGAAATTATAAGATGGCGGCACAGTGAGAACTCTTAAACAGCTCAGCTCGTCTGATGTGGAATGCAGTTGTCCACAGAGCCAGAGACGGGACTCTGTCGTCACGTCCTGAGGAGGAATCTTCAAGAAGGGGAGAGGAGACGATGAGAAAATGGAAGGGAAAGAAGAGAGGAAAGAAGAGGAGGAGAGAACTGTTGGGGGGGGGGGGGGGGTGAGGAGAGGGGAGCAGCGGAGAAAGGAAAGCAGGACAGGAGGAGGAAGTCAAGAAGTTATGATGCGTGTATGTAAATCCAGAAATGTTAGGCCGTACAGCTTAGCAACTCCCTTTAGGACGTTTGACTGTGAAAGAGATCATTCATCGAGACCATCGATCCCACACACTCATACTCATACTCTAGCAGCTGTGAATATAATGATCTAGTTTAATCACAATTCAAAATGATTGAATGATTTCAGTGAGTGGGAAAATTAGTAGTTTGTCGGAGCACGTAACCACTCTTAGACCAGAGAGGAACTTCACTATAAGCATAGCATTCAAATTAACAAGAAAAAGGAAAAGTACAATTTCAGAAGAAATTGTGGTGTGCAGCTTGCTGAAATAAACGTTTTTTGTATATTGGAAATGTACAGTAGAGAAACGCGAATTGGCGCCATAATTGTATGGCGACCCAAGGGTGTTTTGTGTTGCTTCTTGGGGTGTTTTGGACGGTTGCTAGGGTGTTCTTGTTGGTTTGCTATGGTGTTCTTGGTGGTTTCTATGGTGGGCTGGGTGGTTGCTATGGTGTTCTAGGTGGTTGCTATGGTGTTCTAGGTGGTTACTATGGTGTTCTAGGTGGTGTATCTGGCGTTATAGGCGGTTACTATGGTGTTCTAGGTGGTTTATGTGGTGTTCTAGCTGGTTTATGTGGTGTTCATATTTTGTACACTCTTACAATTCTAGAACACAGAGAAAAAGTTTAAGGGTTTAAAAGTTTAGGTTTAATGTCATAAAAGAGTCATTCCATTCAAGTTTGGATGGCAAGTTAGTATACACGTTTAAATTATTGTTCTAGCATTGAGTTGAGTAGGGAAGTTTGGGAATAAAAGTACATTTATAAATAATTGTATTAAGTATGATAATAGGAGTGTCATAGGTGTGTAATAGAGACACTAGGTGTGCAGCTGCATATATAATTATCTAATGACGGTTGCCTTATGCTGGTCTTCACAGCTTCATTATTGTCAAGGGTTGAACATTTCTCAAATTAACAATTAACATGCCTACCAGTATATCACTTATCCTATCCACATGAGTAATAATTAATAAACACATTTTGTGCGGTTTAAAATAGTACATTTGTATGAAAAGAAGAGTATGGCCACGGTATCAATAAAGTATAAAGTATTGGGTCTGTGATTTGTCAATATCACTCAGCTCTAGATTTATGGTTGACTGTAGGTAAGTCCCGCTGGCTGCAAACCAGCTCCCAGCACAGACCCCAGGGGGAAACTACCGCATTGAGCCTGCAGCACGGAGCGCGGCGACTAGGGTACCACAAAGGCAAGGGAGGGATGGGATGGGGAGAGTGAGAGGGAGAGGGAGACGGGAGACGGGAGATGGGAGAACGGGGGGAGGGGCGGGAGGGTTGAAATGGAGATGATACTCCCAGTGGGGGTGGAAGGCAGGGACTCAAGAGAGAGACTACAAGGCATCCATCTTGGAAGGTATGAAAGTAGTATAAAGGGGGGAAGATGAGTCCCTAATCCTCAAGATAGCAGCGAGTCATTTGAAGAAGTGGAGCGATCACAATGGACTGAGAGAAGAAACGCACAAAACTGTATCTCAATAGTTTAACTGTAAAACGGGAACTTAAACTGCATGAATAATGAAACTACCCGTCTACCTGTATGATGTGAGAGATTCTGAGTGTTGCTGAATGTTGGAACAATACGATGATATGTACCCTAGCATTAATATGTAACTTGACTTGAATTAATCAGCTAGAACACCAATATCTGACAATGAACACACTTTGTTTTATTTCCCCAAACACGCACTGCCAGGACGTTAAACCTCTCTGTGTGTTCCCTCCGTCTGCTTAAGTGTGGCACTGCCTCCCTCTGGTGCTGAGGGGAAACGCACGCACATACGCACACACACGCGCACACATGCACAAATAAAAACATGAAAAATACCTGCAAAGATGTGTGCATCCACACTCACACGCACATGCAAGCATGACACATACAGACGCACACTTCCGCATAAAGAGCATCGTACAAACACAAAAACGACATCTCAAAAACTGTCCTTTTAGCTTTTGGTAAAGACAGCTTAGATTAGCATACTAAATGCAGCATTGTGAATGAAATGTATACGTGTCATATGAAGACACCAAAGCTGACAGCATGCTGGTATGGTTGGCTTCTTCCTACAAAGTAAGCCGCTCTGCCATTGTCTGGTTGATCCGAGATGTTTGATGACAATATGGTACATGTGCCCATTGTGTTTAATTATAATAGGTGGAGAACACCTAATATAACACTACCCTGCTTTTCCCTCTCCAGATGTTCTTCATGGATGTGATATAAAAAGTGCTTAGCCGCTAGGGTATTGCGTCATTGGGGTTATGAAGGACAAAGTTGGGGAAGCATTGCATGTTGTGGAAAACAACTATTGAATAGTGGGACTCAACTTTGAGACCGTGATGGACAAAAATAACAGTTTTTTATGTATTAACAAACTGTGTTTTTTTTTTTGTTTTGTTTTCATTTCTCAGGATTCACTTTTTTCCGTAAGCGTTAATGAGCTATCGACGTCACAGAATCCCTCATGCTCAAGTCGCCGTGGAGGAATCAATGCAGTTGAAACAAGGCTTTATCGGGTGAAAACACGATTTAGACACCAATAGATTGGTTTGGTGACCTGAATACAATGAGGTTTAAAATTAAGGCTTTTCCTCTGCAGCCCAGACAATGGCTGCAGCCCTGTTTTCTGTCTGTTTGTGCTCGATAACACAGGTCCGGATAAACCCCCCACCTCCACACAACACTCTCTTCCCTCCCTGTCACTCGACATCGCTCATCCCCTCTGTCCCTGTCCCCCTCTCTCTCTCTCTCCCTCGCACTTTGGAGACCGTCGGGCACTATGATGTTACATGATGGTTCCGCTAACTGTGTGAGGAGAGGCGGTTGTCACGGTTACCTGATACCGCACAGTGCTGGACCATCTGCCACGCAAGACACAGCTCCCTGCTTACTGCTGTAATTACAGCAAACTGCATGCAGTCAGCAGGCACTGGGATGCAGGAGGTGTGTGTGTGTGTGTGTGTGTGTGTGTGTGTGTGGGCTGTACGTATGCCTGTGCATGTGCATTTGTGTTTATGTGGATGGGTATCAATGCTTGGCTTTACCTGCACAGACAGTGGGGGGTATCTGCTGACCAGTGAAAAAAATTGTAAATTACACCGGTAAAATATCACTGCTTTATTCAACAAGGTCACATTCATGTTTAACAACTATAACACTATATGTCCTTGGTGTTCAGAGCATCTACGATGGTCCTGTATGAAGGTTTAATGTCCACATGGACGTGAAGGAAATAGATAATACAGTTCATAAAATACAAAATACAACGGGTTGATTGGGTACCAACAAAAGTGAAACATAAATAATAATGAAAATCCAAGTTGTAGTCTCATTTTTGGAATAACCTGCCCTCTGAGGCAGCAGTTAGGCAGCCAATGGAGGACAAGCACAGGAAACCCCTTCTGAAGTGGATTGGCTGTACGTGTCTAGTGGCGCACCAATGGGAGTGGTAGAAAGGGAGCGTGACTTTGGCCGAGGGCCCCGTCTACTTGTCTGCATCCCCCAGGCGTCACAGCACACAGTGAGAGTGAGAGGACCAGACACCTTTGTCCCCATGGGGACAGTTACCATGGGCAACAGCCTCAGGTCAGAGATGGGCGCCACCACCATGCCCACCGCGACTTTCTTGGAGAGTTTGGCAAAAATAAACTGCCGCATTTTTTTTTCCCCCCTAAATAAAGAGCCGGGAAAGCAATTACGAAACAAATGGTTTAAATTGCCCACTGATCCAATTAAAAGTAAGGCCCCGCAGACACAGGCCTGCTCATATAATGAGGTGAAATTAACAGTGTTAAGACTTGGCGTTTCCTCTGCTGTCGACTGCCTTATAACACAGACAAACTTCCCTCCGTTGTCTCTCTGTATTTATTTATTTATCCTGTGGGCATGTCCTACTCTGGATGCCCGTGTAAAATAAATATGTGTATTTGGACTTATTATTGCTTTCTAATTTGCCGTAATGAAAGCGGTAGCCAGTGCTGGCGGAAGAGCCATTTTAATTAGAGTGTAGGACGCAGTACTGCATATTAATGACTTCATTTGCATAAATCATGTCACTCCACTCGGGATTCCAATTAAACCCTTGATTAATTGCTCGGCTGACCCGTTAAATAGAATCCTTTAAGTGGTTCAACAGGCCAGCATAGCCTGTTGACACACAAACACACATACATACACACTTGTGTGCACAATCACACACACACACACACACACATACACGCAGCCACATGCTGTCCACAACCCGCCCCTCAGCCCATAATGACCACACTTAATAAAACAAAAAATAATTAATAAAACTAGACAAAATCCGGCAGAGAAACAAATATTTGGAATTCGTACATTCAACTGGACAAATCTATGAATCTACTTTAACACTTTAACCTTCACAATTTATTTAATTTATATGTTTATTTGATAAGCACAGATCCAGTCAATGGTCCTCAGTAGAAAATTAATTAGCTAAAATACTAATTTATCTCCGTAGTCTCAAGGCAGTTAAAAAAAACAGAGAGCTTACATGTGACACTATAAAAAGCACAATATATTTGTATTTTTGTGTTTGTATAAATCCAAAGTCTAAACTCCTTATCCAATGATATGAAAATACTAGAATTATGACCAAACTAACAATGTGTTAGTGAAAACCTAGTTATGGAAATGGTTTGGTTCAATTTCACAGTTAACTGTGAGGGCTGCATTGAGGGCGAGCACAACCCAAAATGAGCAATTTCAGAAATAATTTGGCTGCCTAACGAGGGGCAGTTTCACCGCTGTGCAATGGTCTAATGCTCCACATTCACTCTGGTTCGGGCCTTGTGGCTGTTCTTTCTAACACCTTTGACAGGAATGATAATTTGGAGTCAGGTCGGAAATTATGAAATATCACAGGGATGTCCAGATTAGGGTTTCTGGAAAAGAGGACAATGGGCGTGTACAAAACAGTCAGGGAAAGTGGGTGTTGAGAGAAAAGAAGCAAAGCTAATGCAATGGAGGAGCAGGGGAGGAGAAAATGGTGTAAAAGGGGAGCACATGGTATATTATTTTATATGGGAGTCTATCTCTCTCAGAGAGGGGGGAGGGAATAGAGGTAGGCTCAATGCAGTTAGAACTGATTTAGCATTAATACATTTCTTAAGAGTAATTAAGTCAGGGAAAAAATTGGTTCTTGCATCTTTCATTCTGGTAGCTTTCCACCTGCAAAATAGGATGGCGTATTCTTAGTTTTCTAGCATTCACAATCTGCATTCCTCTCCACCATCTTGAAGGCCAGG
The DNA here is from genome assembly GCF_964030765.1 of Micromesistius poutassou. Taxonomy (NCBI): domain Eukaryota; kingdom Metazoa; phylum Chordata; class Actinopteri; order Gadiformes; family Gadidae; genus Micromesistius; species Micromesistius poutassou. The sequence continues at coordinate 5,472,769 of NC_140290.1, read as the reverse complement.
GTATAGTCCCTGAGCCACAGCACAGCCGCTAGCTAGCTTTGTTCATTATCATATGGAGCAAAAACCCAACTGCTGCACATTTCAAAGCCTACTGTTTAAAATAACACAAATGAGCTATTTTACAAACAGCTCAATGTTTCAGTGAATCAAGCGGCCAAGCATGATTTTTTTGTTTACCTGTCAAATGATGAAATGAGTCGGTGGCACAAGTACATTTTTGACCCTGCTTGTCAGTCACCGTTTAACCAGGAGAGCCTGTTAGAACAGATCAGTGATGGTTTTTCATCGGTGAAGGATAGATTAGCTAGCTTTGGTTAATTTAGGGTTAGATTAAGGTTAGGGTGGTTAAGGTTAGATCATGGTATATAATGTTAAGAAACATGTTATGGTATGACATCTCATAGGTAAAGGATACATTTGCTAGATAAAGTAAGATAAGGTTAAATTAGGTAAGGTTTAGATTAAGGTTAGGGGTAAAATGATGGTGAAGGAGAGAAGGATAGACCAGCTAAATTAGGTTATGTACGGGTTAGCTTATGGTCAGGGTTAAGGTTAGATGATGGTATGTAGTAATTAGATACATGAACATTGGGGTATTTTATTTTGGTTAGGTTTTCGGTAAAATTATTCAGCGATTAGATAAATGAAAATTGCTTGATTTCTCATTTGGGGCTGGAAAAAGAAAGTATGAAGTGTAGTGAAAGCCTATTTCAATATGTGTAGGTTCCCCTGCAAGCCCTGTCTTGAATCCAAACACGTGATTACTCGAGGGGTCTGCATGGAGCATCTGCTGATGAATCAAATTGATTGGAATTGGAATACCAGGAAGTGTGAGTGTTAGTTTGCTCGGGTCTCACGCCAGACATCAGGGTACCATTTAAATAGCCTAGTTACATCTCGCCTGATTGTCTCTGTGTGGTGGAGGTTTGTGTTGTTTCTTCCCAGATTAGCCCTAAAGACCAAACTGAGAGTTACAGCACTTGTATACTAATTGCTTCCTACCTTTTGGGGGAATCTTAATTTAATTCACTCTTTTCAATGTACATTCGCTCCGTGTTGGATAGCCTGTGGTGTTTAAGATGGTTAGCTCCTAGTTAAGGCAGGGGGAGCTCTGCAAAATGCTGCTGCTCCAGACAGGGTTGCCTTTCCTCCTGCAAGGCACTCCTTTTCCACCGTTGAATAATTCCTGTTTTGAGGCCTGAAAGTTTAATGTTAGCAGTTGTAGGTGAGTTCTTTCTCTGAGATTGAATGATTTCTCTCGTCCAGAGGAGCTGTCTCACTATCTGTGTAGGCGATAAATGAAACATTGCGCTTGGGACAGTCCAGGAAAGGAGCAGACACTGAGATAGGATCCAATGCACACTGGAAGCTAAGCAGGACTTTCAGTTGACGCACACACTCTGTGTGTTGTTATATGTTATTGTAATATATGAGTTTCAATAAGATTTGGTTGACCAAAACCATTCATTAAATTGTTTATTTTCAAGGATTGGAATGATATAGATTTCATTATGGTCACTATGTGCCTTATTACATTCAACAAGGTTCCGTCAGCACAGGGGATGAAACAGCCCTAATCAGGCGGAACAGGGGGGGCTTTCCATACAGCTTGGCTTCTTGTCTCGGTTACGTAACATTTTGTGCTAAATTCCCTGTTGTTCAACGTTAGCACCACATAAATCATTTGTCACTGTTGACAGGGGATCATGGGCTGTGTTTCAGCTGGAGATGCTAATAAGTGAGGCTGTAACGTGTCCCTGTGTGAGCCGTGTCTTTGCCATGTCACTCATGGCTAATGGTCGGAGACACATTAGGGGTTGTGGGATGGATTCTGGACTGTGACAGACACATGAAGGAATATCATTGGTCTAAGGTTAGGCTTCCATTACATGCACTGTGCTCTAGTGGAGAAGGGGCAACGGTTCCCCCCCCCCCACACATACACACTCACACACACACACAACACAGTCCACTGCTCCCTGTGCTCCGTTTAACCAGTGTTGGAAGAAATCAGTTTGGCCTTGCCATGAAATGCTATTTACCACTGTTTTACAGACCAGTGGTACTGGTATATGACCTGCCAGAGGTCACAAACACACACAGACACACACACTGGTGCGTCTATCTGCCCTCAGTGCACACGCAAAGCCTCATTAGGCCTGCTGGAGTGACGAGAAAGGTCAGAGACACGGTGGTAAGCGGGTCCGGGAGCAGCCCCGACTGGAATATAAGGGGGGTGTGGAGGGTTGGTTGGTTGGGTGGTCTGTGAATATATCTGTGTGTGTGTGTGTGTGTGTGTGTGTGTGTGTGTGTGTGTGTGTGTGTGTGTGTGTGTGTGTGTGTGTGTGTGTGTGTGTGTGTGTGTGTACTTCTGCACGCGTGTGATAACCGGCAGCTGTTGAAGCTATTATTTTCAGGCCAATTGCCAGTACAACATGTGCTGGACTGAGAAAACGACGACGTTTGGGTGGAGACTATATTCAGGTACAAAAAAATACACAGCTACAACCACAACAGCGGGAGCTCAGCAGTCTTCTCAACCCCCAGTTCCTGGCTAAAAGATTGTTAAACTGTCATGTTGGTGAATTGTGTGCTTTGCAATATAACTAATATAATATAATAAATAATAACAATTAAAGAAACATAAAAATAATAATAATAATAATTAAAAAAACACACACATACAAAAAAAAGTTGTCATAGCTTAGGTATAGTTTGTTGTGTTTGTTTTTTGAAACCCAAACTTTTGAAAACATTGCAGAATGGCATTACATTTAATTAGTCTCTTAGACATTTATTTTGTGATGGAATTAAACTTTGATGTGATACTTCTTAGCTAAACCCCTCGATAAAAGGAAAACTATGATGAATGTAACTTCAAAAGAGAAAAAGCACCTTGTTAAGTCAGACACATTCACACTGTGAGGAAAGGTAATCCTCTTAGATTAACATCATATCCGACTTTATTTGCACGTGTGCCTTTCGACATCAGAGGAACAAACTTCCTCAGCAGTATAATGTTCAAGGTCAAATGTTTGGATGGCATTTAAAACCCAAATCAACCAATAGTTCATATAATGAGGATTCCCTCCTCATTATATTAATATAATGAGGCTGGGACTACAATGAATATATATAATAATATCTGAAACTCAAACGCAATGCTGTACAAAATGACCTTTGTGTAAGCTTTGTGACTCTTGTTCATGCAAAACAATGTTTGCATTAGGGATTTGGTTTAACGAATAACAAAAGTATGTACGTGCTCCACGACTAAAGCACAAGGCAACTGAGGACATGGAAAAGGTCACACCCAGAGTTTGTTGGGGTCACGGCTCTCAACTCTGATCTGTTCCATCTAGACTGCAGGATTAGGCCTGGAGAATGACACAGATCCAGCCAAGCACTCTGCTGGGTGTCACCCTCTGGCACACCTTCCACCTTTCCATCAACTGAAAAGGCGGAGTGTGTGTGTGTGTGTGTGTGTGTGTGTGTGTGTGTGTGTGTGTGTGTGTAGGTGTGTGTGCGTGTGTGTGTGTGTGTGTGTGTGTTTGAGGGAGTGTGTGTGTGTGTGTGTGTGTGTGTGTGTGTGTGTGTGTGTGTGTGTGTGTGTGTGTGTGTGTGTGTGTGTGTGTGTTTGAGGGAGTGTGTGTGTGTGTGTGTGTGTGTGTGTGTGTGTGTGTGTGTGTGTGTGTGTGTTTGAGGGAATGTTAAGTATTAATTGGCATCATGTGTCCCTTTAATAATGCCCTTTGTTTAATGCCCAATAAAAATTTATTGGAACTTATTGGAACAATAATGTTTCAATAAGCATGAAATGAATGTTACTCAAATATTCACAAACTAAATTAATGACATATTGTTGGGATTAGATTCGTAAGACACAAATATCCAACCGCAGACAGCATTGTTGAAATTCCATGGATGAAATTAATTCCATCTGCAGCTTTCTATGTTTCCTAATCAAATTACTTATTTGTCCACATCAAATTGAATAGTTTAATTCCTTCAGTGCTAGACTTAACCAATGCAGGCTTCGAGCTTTGGTATACATGACATTGGGTATTTGTTTCAACAGGTAATCCCTATAAGAAAAGAGAAGACTAATCCCTTCAAAACATCTCAAAGCATTTGTGCTAAAAGCCTGACTGCAAAGATGACAGGTGACTGCCAACATTATTTAAAAATTAATTGGCTCATCCTCAATAATTAACACACACCTAACCCCTGCACACGCATGCGCACAGACAAACACACGCTCACACACACAAACAAACTCGCTCACACACACAAACCCACACACACAGACACACAGAAGGGATTGACCGATATAAATTTTTTTGGGCTGATACCGATACTGATTACAGCCTTAGCCGATGACCGATACGCCGATACTGCTTTCCTTGAGCCGATATTTGGAGCCGATACTGCTTATGCTCCCTCAATTTACATCATAAAATTTACACAATGATGATAACAAATGTAACAAGTCTCGCGTATCGGCCTATGCCGATACAGGTAAAAAATGCAAATATTGGCCGATAATATCGGCAGATCACTAACACAGACACAGACACACATACATGCACAACCATGCGCAAGATGGAGCCCGCATTAAGCCTGTGGAGTGCACATGAAGCAGTAGGTGAATATCAATGGTACATATGTTGGATTTCATTCAATAGCATTAGGGAGCGAACGCAGGAATCATGGAGAAAGTGGCTATTGATCAACAGACCCTGTAAAACCTCAGTGAGTGCAAGACACTGCCCACTCTCTGCCTCTTTTCTCCCAGTTCCAATGCATCTGCTTTTCATCTGGAAGTCAGCGTTTGTTCATTTCCGAATGAGGTATTCACCACGCGCCGATGCCTATTGTGCGGCACGAACAACAATAACAAAAAGCATTATCTTGTGCTCACTCAGGTTGTGTGTAAGAGTTTTGATTAGAAAGCTTCATGTCTCAGCTATGACGGCCTGAACCAGAACTATTCCTGGTTAAGGCAGGACAAGGCACCTCTGGAGGTCTCGATTCACTTTGCACTTAAAAGGTGCAAAGGACTGTTTTCTATTTTTATTATTGTCCACCAGTCCTTTGATACCCCCGTCATTGCATTTCCTTCTCTGTGTGAGTTTAGCTATTTGGTTTTTCTTCCCTATTCTCTGGCTTATTCAGAATCCAAAGCCACACAGATTGGTTTATTTATGATGAGTGGCTTTCTTCTCAGTGATTGCACTGGAAATAGTTCATTTTTTGTTTCCCGTCGGGATTCCTTCTTGGGGGACTTGTCTTGTGCCAGAAATAAGAAAGCTGAGGAAGGTTGGAATCGCACCAAAGCAATATTTGGGATTGTAGAGAAGAAGATTAGGAAGTAAAAGACATTTGAAGGACATTAGGAGACTTATGCCCCCAAGCCCCCTGACATACAAACACTGATTGTGAGCCTGAATGCAAGTTATACAGAGAGAAAGAGAGACAGACAGACAGACAGACAGACAGACAGACAGAGAGAGAGAGAGAGAGAGAGAGAGAGAGAACGACAGGGAGAGCAAGAGGTTAGCAGCAGGCTAAACATCCCTTGTGCAGAACATTAGCCACAGTGACCTAAAGGCCTGCTTTCTATCCAACCATAATACATTGTAACCCTGAGTGATGGCTGACACTGATTCACCACGAAGGCACCCACCTGAGGTAAACCACGGGCGGTAATGTGTACTAGGCCCTGCTGGGTATTTCCGGTCGTTTAGTACTGGATCACCGTGATCCTCCAACCGTGGACGTTTGATTGCGATGTGACTTTAGGTTTTGGGGTCATGCTGGAGGATTACCAGTCGGTGACATAACAGGATGTACTTTGCAGTGTTACCGTGGACCGTGTGTCGTACTGTAAGGGCACAGGTGTGTGTGTGTGAGCGTGTGTGTGTGTGTGTTGTGAGAGAAAGAGAGATAGATAATGAGAGAGAGAGGAAAAGAGAGACAGGGAGACAGGGGGAGAGAGAGAGATTGAAAGAGAGCGAGAGAAAGAGAGACAGAGAAAAAGGGACAGAGAGACAGAGAGAGAAAAATAGACAAAGAGAGAATAGCTGAAGCCTGTGGGTCTGCAGCTGCTGATCGAGAGAGCTTATTATTTTTTGGAGAGAGGAAGAGGGCATTTTGCAAATGAGATTTGCTTACCCTCGGCCAGCCACCTAGCCTCCTGCATCTCACACGAAGCACGCAATCCCAATCCATGTCCTCCTCTAATGTCCGAGTGCTTATCTGCTCCAGAGGCTGAACGTGCATGTCTCTTAGCGCATGTCATTGATTTAACATTTGGAGGTTACTCGCTCCGCACATGAAACTATTCCCCTCAGCTGTGGAGTATTCAAGTAAGTGGTTTGATATTCGCAGTGCCAGGAAAGCTGCTGATCACAGGAGTGCATGCATGATACCCATTACAAGACGTAGCCTACCTGAGGCTTCCCGCTGCTCTGAGGGGAGGACTGCAGTGTTCGCTGGGGTTTAACTACGACCGGGAAATGTGTATTTTTGTAAGTCGTCACTCATTGGATAAAAGCCTCGGCTCAATGATGTAATGTGATATAAAGTAATGCAATATAACGTGATGTATTGTACCTGACATCCAAGCAGCAGAAAATAGAAATATAGTGCTGGTGTTCAGAGTACAAAGAAATCCCCGTCTTCTATTTATAAATGCATTTTACAGGTGCACATGTGTTTTACATCATATCAGCATCACAGCGTCTACGGTGACCTTGGAGTCCATTCAAGTACACAGAGGCTCACTGCCACGCTATACGGTCCAAAAGGAATCTAGAGCGAGAGACCCAGTGCCTAAATATAGCTTACTTCATATCTAAAGAGAAGGGACAGTCTCTCTCTCTCTCTTTCGCTCTCTCTCGCTCTCTCTCGCTCTCTCTCTCTGTCTGTCTCCTAAGTACGGTGATTACCACCATTATCAGTCTTACTCAAATCCCCTGACCAAGGGCTATGGCTAAGCCATGGGGAGTCAGCAAGGCAGGAGCAAAGGGAACGAGGGTATCGTATAAATAAACAAAGAGGGCAAAATTAAGTAAGAAACGCCCTGTGGGTACTACATGCCGCCATTGCAAAGGAGGACCAAGCTATAGAGTGAAGAACAGAAGGAAAAGCATGGCATGGATCTGCAGGTGATCTGGATCCTGGACTCTGCAGAAAATACTGTGCTACATGATATGCAAATGAAACTTGAGTGTAAAGGCATGGATGGTGGATGATGAAGCGTTTCCAAATGAAAATCCTTCATGAAGTGGATTACTGACATATACACTCTAATTACACGCCGTAAGGCTTTCTGCCCTCATATCCATAAAGCGAACAAAGCACCGGCGACCAGTCAAATATGTGTTTCAATAGCAACAATTCATACAACAAGCTGACTAATAATACTTAATAACACAGAAATATCTTAATTGCCAGGCACTCCCAGCAGCGCACTGATTAAAGCCTTCATAAAAGAACATCAGTAATGCCTTTTTAAGTGTAATGGTGGTTTAACTAATTAACTCAATCACACATGCTAGCAAACACACACACACACACACACACACACACACACACACACACACACACACACACACACACACACACACACACACACACACACACACACACACACACACACACACACAAAACATTAACAATTCACCAATTAGAAATGGGGATGGAACCGTCAATTACCGTTTCATTTTCACGGCATTACAGGGATAAAGTTTGCTGACCCACATACATGCACCACGCCAGCCTTTGATAATGTGTTATTTTATACCGCTGTATTATCTCTTTGAAGAAACAATGGTGCAGCACAGCCCAGCTCAGCACGACTCCTCCGCCTCGCTTTTTTTTTCTTTCTTAGCTTCAATAAGACCTCCAGTGTCTTACCATCTAGTCCGGTAATCAGCTTCTATCTTTATCAGCGGTGCTAATGAGCGAGGAGCCGTCACAGCCTAACTGCTACGGATAATAGGGGCGGCGGTGCCGTCTAACTAGGTGTGAATAATATCGATGTATATACGGCGGTGGCGACGTGACCAAGGCGTTACTTCTCGTTATCACAGCAGAGGTGGTGTTCTGCCCTAATGACACCCCGGTGTGTACGCCAACCGACTATTAGCATTGGGCTCGCAGTCTAGAACATATCATATGGTATGTGAAGGGTTGTGGGGTTGGATCGCAAACCAACAGGAAATCCTAATTATAATTATTAACTACCTATTCCTGCTGTTTGGATTATGGGACTATTATCCGGTCTGCTTTCTAAAAAAAGAGTTGTTTTGTGTAAAAAGTAGATGGAACACTTGATGTCTAGCTGTTTCATGTGAATACAAATGCCTGGGCCAGTTAAGTCATACATATAACAAGACATGTAAATAAGCCTAAAACAGCCACTGTGTACCTTCCGTCTCAGAGAAAACGACTTCTATAATATATTATAATGTCATAAAATATGACCACCAGTAAAAAGTTGCTCTGGCAGTTCTGCAATTTTATCATAACTGGAAACCAGTCCGATTGAAGGTTGTTTTTGTGTTCAGCACCTGAGAAATATGAACAAACAGATGAATAAGCTGCACAC
>NC_140290.1:5446655-5459155 GCF_964030765.1 Micromesistius poutassou | reverse complement strand
TGGTTAAGTCATGTATGTGATCACCAAGCACACACCTTTTACACACGGGCAACAACATAAAAGAAGACATGATAAATGTTACCCGTTCAAAGCTGTGACATGAAAAAAAAGAAGCTGAGCCCAATGATCCATAAATAGAGTGACTAGCAACCCAGATTTGGAGTGGATTACTTTTATTAGCATACAAGCTTTTACCATTTTCATGGTAATAGAATGCACATTAATTAATGAAAAATATGTCTAGAATTCTGGGAAATCATCTTGTTAGACACTTAAATATGATGTGACACAACAGAGCGGCATATTTTTTTTAAATAATCTTTTAACTGTTACCTTCACTTGTTACCTACCTTCCGTTTCAGAGTTGAGGTTGAATCCCCAAAAAGGACAAAAGCCTTCATTGAAATCAAATCTCTAATACAACTTCTCAAACGGGAAAGCAACTTCTTCTTCCACAAGTATAGGCAATAATAGTCCGCCGACAATAATAGTCGATCCGTTTCATTTTCAACATCAGTTTTGTGTTTATGTTTTCTGTCAATATGCCTTTCATCCACCATAAAGAAGACTCCTCGGAAGCCAAATTTCCAGACAAGGTGGAAGCCATCTGCTTTTTATAATTATTACAGCCAACATGATGGAGAACCCAGGGCAAGCATTTGCAGAACTCATTAGGCCCAGACTCTTCTAAAAACATCTGGACAGAGATGTTGCATAAGGTCAGCAAAGTTACACACTTACCAACTTCACTTCACGCACACACACTGGACTACATCACCGTGCAAACACGCAGATCTCACTTAGAATCACTGCATGTCTGCCAAACAATGTCCAAATCCATCTGAAAAGCTCAAGTCTCTTCCAAAAGGCTAATTTAAAAGTATGCAAGGCATTTTCATTTAAAGATAGATTAGATTAGATACAACTTTATTAATCCCCCGTAGAAGAAATTTGTTAAAGATGTTTAAGCTAGCCCCTATTTTGCTGAATTTAGGTTTCCGTTCGTATAAATCAAATACAGACATGATCCCTGGTGTAAGGATTAAGTCCAGTTGCTAAGCTTAATAGCATATGGATTCATTCTTAATAGGCCAAGGAATACAACAACACCTTTCTAATACATGGACAGTCATGGAGATGCGTGCGAAAAGCTATGCAGCCATTAGCTAACTCACACCCTCATGAAGCACAAACCAAACATATCCTTAAAATAGAGGACAGTGATTAAACAAAGTGCTCAGATCAGCATTATTACTCCTAGGTGAGCAATGAGACTTCCTGCATACCTATATCTTTTTCGTGCTTCCGCTACCGTTAATGAGTTTGAGGTCACTGGGCGCCATGACACCAATTAGAGAAATATTTCTCAAATCAGCATTTACAGGCCATTGGGTGTCACCAATCTGCTAGATTTCTGCATAGCCAATCATGGCTCAATAATGAGCTCCGTCCTATATGGCGTGGTGGATCTGAATATGAACCCCTGGGGAAGATGGGGCTGGAGTTCAGGTGCTTCAATTAGTGGTGGAGAGCTATTGATGGAAAACACAGGTTAGGGTGAGGGCAAGGGGCCAAGGGTAGCCTAACATAAAACTCAAGGTTGAATCCTAAAGGGACGTTCCACCAGCACAGCACCATTTTTATTAACTCATAGTAGGGCTGGGCGATATGGCTGAAAACTGTATTACGATATAAGTGTTTCATATTGGTCGATATCGATAATTATTAATAAAAAACAAATTTAAAGGACCAGGAGAAAAATATAAACGTAAACAGTTTCATTTTAAATTTAACCTTCCCCTGATTGTAGGCAGACAGGGAAAAGGAATGTCAACACAACCATGGAAATCTCATAAATATAAACATAAGTCTGAATAAAAATGAACATCACAATGAAAACTTAACAATTATCAATTATAAAGTGCTCAAAAACATGTGCTACAAAAAAGTGTTCTAAAAACATTTGCAGTGTTACATGTAAACATAAGAGATGAGATCATGAGATCACTATTGCATTACTTGGTAGGTGGATTAAAGCTTATCTTCAACCTAGAACATGGAACATATGGATGTCATTGTTGTTGGGACATGGAAATATGTCCAGTAGTCATGAACCATCATCCATGTTGTAAAGATCGCTAGTTAGCATGTTCGGTAACTAGCGATTAGCGCCTATTAGCGATTTTGTTGTTATGCTTGCTATCCATGTTATAACGAAAATGCCTACATTAAATAGAATAATGATAACGCCATCAAAGGGGGAAATGGGACATGGAGATATGTCCAGTACTGTCATGAACCTTCGTTTTATCGCCCAGCCCTAACTCATAGCATGATCCTAGTGTACAAAGCTTTCAAATTGTAGCCAAAACCCAAACAAAAAAGCACAGAATAAACTATAGATGTAACTTTTATAATAACTTTTGTCAATGTACTACACAGTCCATGGTGCCATGAGCAGGAAGTGAGCTGCAAGCAGGACATTACACAATCTTGTTTGCATTCCGGTGAAAGAGTTTTCCGAGAAGCAGATATAAGCTTGAGTACTTTTGTTTAGAGTTTCGTATTTTATCTTTCTCAATCATTGGACTATGTGGAAAACATCACGTTGTGTCATTGTTCCATGCTTGGTTTTACTTTTTTTTGTTGCTAAAGTGGCTGTCAGCACATTTCAAGTTACTATTTCCAACATATTACATTAAAGTCTGTATTTGCATTTCAATTCCAATTGAATTTGGGATTAATACACAATTTTATTTGCATTACTAGTTTCCTACCTTATCCCTGCCCATATCAGCAAGAAAGCCTCCTGAGAAAATAAAGTCTGCCACATCCCTCTTCCCCATCACCATCCTCGGCCATCACCGCACACAATCGCTGGTTTAACCTGTGCACATTGATTGCTCAATGTACAACAGGTGAGCAGCCTCACCCAGCCCCAGAGTGCACTCAGTCTGACTTGGGCCAGGTGAGGCTGCCTTAGGCTGGCTTTACACGACAATGCTCCCGGGTGAAACCGACAAAATATTTGATCAGATGTGCCTTTCGTTTAGACAGTGACAGTGTTTTCGGGGCTTAAAACCGCAAAAAAATTAACCCACCCTCCAGAGTGGAAATCTTAAAAACACTCCACCGTTGCGTATCCATCTAAAGGGTTAACAACGCAAAAGTGTGCTCTGAGCTGCTCACGCTGGCTCTAGTCCCGTACGTGTTTACGTCACATCCATGTGCAGTACAGGCAAACCACAACAAACATGTCGGATTTCACACACTTTTGTGTCACCGTATGCACACAGATTTCCAAAGACGCTTGTCTAAACGTGGAATGAAAAGTGGGAACGTAACGCCACTTTTGTGGTTTGTGTTCAGATCGTTGTCATGTAAAGCCAGCCTTAACCAGCCATCATCCACACACACTCCTACAGTACCGTATCCTGAACTGGTCTGTACCGTCTTCTGTAGCTGCCTCAGATATTGTAATCCTAGTCTGTGATTTGGTTTTGTTCATACTATATGAGTCAACTCTGAAAATAGTAGCTCAGTTATGGCAATACTGCATAAATAAACTCACCATAAACCTTCTTGAAAACTTCTGTGCTGCATGTATACTAGCATCTCTACTTAAGTCTTTAACAAAGACGCTAGAAGTTTACACTTGAACTCTACACTTGAACTTAAAATAGTGGTTTAGAATTGATAATACTGGGGCGCCCCGGGTTACAGTGCGTACCACCTGATCACAGCGACCTGGGTTTGAATCCTGCCCGTGGTCATTTGCTGCATGTCCTCCCCTCTATCTCCCATACCTTCCTCTCTATCTCTCTCTATAATTAAGCATAGAAAATGCAAAAATAAAAAAAGAAATAAAAAAATTGATACCAGTAATACTGCTTTCATAATCACATCCATCAAACTATTTGCCAAACGTCCATGCAGGTATATATAGGTGTATACTTTATTACTTAAATGAGAGCCAATAAGCAGCAGCACTGAAAGCACTGTTGCACATTTGCCTGCCGCCGTCTCCGCTGTAAAATTTAAGTGTTAAGTGTCTCTTAAATGTATTCTGGCTCAAAGAAAATCATTGCGTCCATCCACTTAGTCAGACTTGGCTGAGGTTACAGACCTCACTTGATTCGTAGATTGGTATTCATTTAGCAATCATTGTTAAATTAAATATTGTGTAGCTCTTCAGGCTAACAACAACAGGGAAGCTGAATCTCATTGAGCCAAACTCCAAGATGATTGGCCAGGGTGACCTAGCTGGGTGGGAAGGGCACTGCGCTTGTAGTTTCAATCAAAGGACACAAAGTCACTTTGCTTGACACGTATACAGAGGGTTTATCAAATTGGGACCATTTCATAGAGCTTGATCAAGGCCCTCAAGAAATATAGCTGTTGACATACAAGCATTGCATTATTATTCATAGAAATTAAAATACTAAATTCAAAAGTTCACAGATTCTTTGGTTATAATTCAGAAGTAGAACAATATATACAACTGTAGTTACCATCTGAAATGACTTTCATTTGCTGATATTGCACGTAATTCCTGCCAGGGTTCATTAAACTAGTATGCACAATCTGTTCTCTATGTGTGTTAAGTACACCAAAATCCTTGCCGAACTTAGTCATCATATCCACATCACTAATGATTTTGTCTCCCAAAAATATCGTACAAGAAATAATAATTTACAATCCACATTTTGGTGTGTCAAAAAAACCCAGCTCCATTCCCAAGACCAAAAACTTCAAAAATAAATTATCCAATAGTATTTACCTCGTGTTGCACCTGCCCTCTCTCCATCTCTGAATAGTAGACACTTCAGTTTTATTTTCTACATTTGCCCTGCATACACAGGGCTCCTTAAGTGTTCAACTGGAGCAAATGGGTGTTAAGTGATCTTCTTCAAATGCACCATGGTTATTAAGGAACCTAACACCAGTATCTTAAACTGCCAGTGGTCTAAGTGATTTCTATCTTTAAAAGGATAACACCACCCTAACACTATCCGACTCCACTGACTGTGGTGAGAAACATTTTTATTTCTGTTTTCTAAATTCAGCAGAAATCAGAAATGTCGAATGCAATAAACGACGTTGGGTGCATCCTCGGTGGTCGGGTTCAAGCGTCTTGGTTACTCTGGTTGATATGGCTGACCCCTACCCTCCCCCCCCCACCACACAGCGAGATAGCCAGGATTCTGTGTTCCTTCTCACACAGTATGATAGATAGCTAATCAACAAGCGGGCAGCCCGGAGGCGGCCCACCTTTTAACAAGGGGTATTACATTGGGTCGCTTCCAGCAATGACAGTCTGATGAATAAACTCTCTAAACAAATCGATAACGCACCAGCCCACGTAGCCCGCCCCGTGCGCCGCCAGCCAGCCAGCTGAGCCATGGCTCCAGTCTGCGGGCCACTTTGTGTATTGTCAGAGGTGTCGTTGCTGCTGTCCTCTGCTGAATAGCGCAACCAAATGAGCATTTACAAAAGGCGACTCATGGAAGTAAATGTATTCACTTCTGCACACAACAACCTGGGTCTTGTATTTTAAATCGAATTGCCCAATTCATCTTTCATAGCCTTTCTCCTGTCCAACATTTGAGGTAGAAGTATGGACACCTTAATTAAGCTTAATATCTATTCAAGTCAGGATTTGCATGTGCAGCCTCAGTGCAGACTTGCGTCACACACAAGGCCAGTTCAGAGCTAACCGGTAATAGTTTTATTGTCATCCCTCTATATGTTATGTTTGCTGTAGCATTATTCCCTACCCGGGCTCTGCTGTGACACCTATATACGGCCTCTTCTAGGACATCTCTCAAGCTCTAACCCAACAGGCATGATGTATGAGACATGGATGAGTGCTAGAGAGGAGGGCTCCAGAGGGCGGGCATGTTTGAGAGTCACAAACATAGGAGCAACAGCATGCACAGGCTCACAGAGTGCCGGTTGCTGGCATCTATGAGCACCATTTGAAATGCCCAGCTCCCAACTGTGCTCCCGACAACTGTGCATTTGCATCTATAACTGTTGTCCTGGCAACATAACACAGCGCCCCCTTCCTCTTCTGATATCACTTAAGATCAAAGACCTGCAGCTGGTTTTTTTGCGTGGGTCCATTCCGTGATGAGGAAAGATGTAAGGACAATAGTGGAATGACATTCAAAATGTCTGTTGTCATCAAGCCAAAAGCAATACGTCCATTACTAAGGGCAAATATGCTGAGTGAGAATCCTAAAACCAGAGAGAATCTCGATTGAAACTACAGTGTTCGCACAGGCTGTTGAACCACTGTCGAAGACCGCAATTTCTACAGGGTACGCTACACCCACTGCTATGTGTAGTGTGTTTCACTGTGTCTGTGTTGAAGCCTTTCCTTGGGCGGTCACACAAACACGCATAATCCCTCACAAGTCTTGCTTCCAACTGATTCATTGTGAAATAAAGACAGCGGGACGCTCCCAAATCAAAGTTTGACTATTCTGACTGAGCACTCTGGGCCCACTGCAGCAAGAGAAGCCCAATGTGGCTCTTTCCTACAGCCAGTTTGGGTGTGTGAACACACCAGTGTTTCTGTTGTTTTAAGTACATCAGGGACTTTGTTGATACACCAAGGAAAATAAGAAAAATGCAGTACAAATGTTAAAAGTATTTTTGCTCTGGAAATCACAAAACACATCAGGATCAGGCATTAGGATGGCATCAGAATGTCAACGCAGCGTGGAGACACACACACACACACACACACACACAACCCTTCAGATGCATAGGGGTCTGCTATAGGGAACACCACTCACATACACATAGCACACACACACACACACACACCTGCAGACCCATGGGGGACATGCAGCGACGAGCAGCAGGTCTTACTTTCTTCTCGTCTCTCTGGCTGGCTGGAGTGTCCTCGCTGTGGCTGTGAGTGGAGGCCCCGGTGTCCCTGTGTCCCTCCTCACACTCACTCCGCTGATTGGCCCCCGACGGGGGAGAGGCGGCGGCAGGGGGGAGCGGCTCGAGCTGCTGTACACCGCTCTGCACTTCCATCTTCCTCAGCACTGCCTGCAGAGGGGAGGAGCGGTGAGGATGGAAGGAGAAATGCATGAAAGGGAGAGCGCGCTTAAAGGAGGAGAGTTTGTGTGGATGGATGCATGTGTAGTCATTATGCTGTTGTTCTTTTAAATAGTCACATGGACAAACAAACATCAAGCTCACTGCCACACACATACTCAAAGGCGTATACATGCAAAGATATGCCCAGATGCAGTAAAAAAAGAAATGTGGATGAATGTGAGAAGAAAAATATGGCTTATTGCTTTGTAGTCTACATATAAAGACAATACACAGCGGGATGCCACAGGATCAAGGGCCCGTTAGCAAAATAAAGTTTGTGCCTTGTCAAAGAAAAGACAGCCCTGCTAATATTACCATATTGAGGGATTCAGAGAAGTCGTAGCTGTTACTGTACTGTGAATTGATTTGTGTAGTCAGAAGGATGATTGACGAGCAGGTGCTTCCTGTGATACTGTTTGACAGTGCCGTTAACAAGCCTGTCAAACCATTGTGCTGCTTATGACTAAATTGAATGTGTACTGTGGAACTACGAAGCTGAGATTCTGGAGAGAGGAATTTATATAGGGGTCCAACGGTATAGCCTTTGAAGTACCACATGAATCTGCAAGCTTGTGTTTTATTTATAAGGTCTGGCATATAAGGTCTGTCCCCCCTCCTATTCAGACATAATTCCCGACCGGGCCAATCACAACTGCTCATTTAATATGGGGCGGGTTTAATATGATGTACAGAGGAGAGGACAGAGGAGAGAGCTATTGGAAGGCCATCGAGGCATTTTCATTAACAAGATGGCTGCCATGTATGTGGCACACGTTTCGTAGCTCTGATTGGTTGTAGCATCCAATGCTTCCACAGTCATTTTGGTCTGTGCCCGATGATAACGCCCCTTGGAACTAGAAAAGGAACTGAGAGGTTCCAGACAAATTGCATTTTGCTAATTGGTTTTGCAATGTCAGGCCCACATTGGTGTGTGAAAGCGTGGAATTACATTTTGGACAGTCACATGGGAAGAAGAGGAACAGAGACAGAGAGATAAAGGAAGAATACAACCAGACTACAGTGCTAATTTTTGACAAATGTCTATTACGCCTCTCTCCCTTTGGCAATAGGCTATGATTAAGACGTTTTTTCCTAAGACAGTTCTCAAGCAGTTTCTTGCCAGTCTGTGCAGACAGAGGATGTTTTGAGTTTGGATTTGGGACATATAATCTGGTAAAAATGCATGTTAACAGAGCTTTGCTTGTTTTACCGTTAAAAGTTGAATTTGCATCATCCTGCAAGCAGAACACCCTGATGGCAGAACATGTACAGAGCACCCAATAATAAAAGTGGCTGTCTGAAGATAGCACAGGGGGAGGGGTGTGGATTGGATTCACAAGTATTTTTACTTTGAGTTGCTTTATTACACATTCTAAGGTCATCAATAAGTTGGGAGGTCGATTGCCTCTTCACTCAAGTGAAATGAGCAATTTAATAAATGCATGCCCCAAGGACCTATTGCAAAGCATCCCCATGCTTTGGAATATTAAGCAGGCTTGTAAACAGCAGTAGACTACACTCAACAGAGCCTGTTACCTATGCAGCACAGCCACATAATTAGTGACAAAGTGACAACACGCAAGTTAGCAATTGTTTTCAGGACGTCATCATCTGCAATAGGCATGCGTTTTGTTTAATTGTTAAGGAAAAACAACTTCACCCATATCATGCGCTAATAAAAACAAGGTCAGCAAATGTGAACCCGGTTAATAGGTTAAGGGTTGATAAATAAATATTTCGAAGTCGCTTGTGATCATGCCCTTGTGCATTCACTGGCGTTGCATTGCATTATATTGAGCCTTGGATGCTTATGCAAATGTATTTACATGTGGGCCTCTTTGTGAACACGCCTACATCTAAACAAACTAAATTTAAAAATACCGTTGTAGTTTCAATTGTAAAAATAAGTCAACGAATTGCGTTTGTGACAATTGAACGAATTTCTCACCTGCAATTTGCTTGCAATATTATTGGAGGACAATATATTTGATTCAACAGCGAATTACGACAGTTTTCGAAAACAGCAAGACTGTATATAATTGCAAAATACCTCTCACTTCTCTTCACTCTCCTCGTTATGTCAGAAGCATATCAACATACGGTAGTGAACTTGCTTTACATCTCTCTAGTGCTGCACCGCCGCCGGGAAGCTAAAGCCGTCGGGATGAAGGCAAGCAACCAGTTATTTTAGTTATCAGTTAACAACGTGACAGAAGTTATTCCATCAAAACTAGCCGAGGCGGCAGCAAATACCGTTTAACCATCAGTCATCATCGCGGACTACTCGTTGCAGGACCCAGCCAGCCACACAAACTGCTGTTATCGCGGCGGGCGTGTCCCCGCAAGCTTTCACAAATCCCTCTCCCGCCCGGTGGTTCGACCGAGCTCGTGTCAAAAACCTCGGGTTCCCATGGAGCTCGAGCGTGGAGGAGGTGTCCAACCCCCTTCCTGTTGAACAGGTGATATCAAGTGAAGTAGCGAAGGTGAATGATGAGTTGGATGATTCTCGGTGATAATGTGGTGTTCGGTATGGGTTAGAAATGTGCCAAATATTTGTATATATATTATATTAAATATGTAGATCGGAAGAATGAATTAATATCGATAGATAGATAGATAGCCTATATAGATAGATAGATTATAGTGTATATATGTGTATGCAATTACCTAGCCTATGTATTTGTATCCCCTAGTTTACACATGTATGGGCTATATAGAAAATATATAGCATATGCTAGGCTATGTTTTTTTAGTTTTTTCCAAAAAAATGCATTAATACATTAATTAGTAAGCCTGTTTTCATCAATGGGTTGAAAATAAGACAGCTAGCAACACCCTGCCCCTTGCAAACCCTGCAAACAGCTGTACTGTAACAGCTAATGAAAGCAGTGAGTTTCACATTGGCCACAAGATGGCAACATATACGGCTGTAGAAAAGGTCCTCTGTTACTCCAGGCTCCTAAAAGTAAAAAGCTGCCGGTTTTTTGAAAGAAATAAGTATTTTGAGGGTCATTTATTAAAATGCTGCCATGCCGTCATTTCTAAAATGTCAAATACCAAAGTTCTTCATCAAAAGTTGCCAAGCTATTGTGCATTTATTAATCAATCATTGGTACATTCAGGGATTTTTTTCATTGATCACAACAGCATGAAAGTTATAGAGTCGACTTTGAAACAGTCCATTCTTGATGTCATCACGTCCATTCTATGAATCGATTCTAAAAAGAAATGAAGTTGGAGTCGACTAAGGCAAGAGTCTGGACTACAAACTGTGGAATCAAAGACACAAATACATTGTTGTGAGTTTTTAAGTTGTGTATTTTTACTGGTCTATTTTGGTCTGATCCATTTATCATATTAAATCGATTACACAAATTACATTACACGGAAGCAGAGTCGAATCAATCCCAAAATAATCTGGAATCATCCATCCCTGTCTCCCTCATGCCGGTCTTCCTGCCTCTCTGCCCGTCTCTCTGTCAACCTCCCTGTCTTCCTGCCTCTCCCCCTGTCTTCTTGCCTAACTGCCCGCCTCTCTATCTCCCTCCCTGTCTTCCTGCCTCCCTCCCTTTCTTCGTTCATCTCTCCCTGCCAGCCTCCCTGTCTCCCTCATGCCTGTCTTCCTGCCTCCCTCTCAGTCTTTCTGCCTCCCTCCCTCCTGGTCTCCCTCATGCCTTTCTTCCTGCCTCCCTCACTGCTGGCATCCCTCTCTGTCTGTCTCCTCTCTGCCCAGCTCAGGGCCTCCCTGCCTCCCTCCCTCCCAGTCTTCCTGCATCCCTCTCTGCCCACCTCCTGGCCTTCGTGCCTCCCTCCCTTCCTTCCGGTCTTCCTTATCCCTCCCTCCCCATGTCTCCCTCCCTCCCTCCCAGTTTTCCTGCCCGGCTCAACCGGAGGAGCCATGGTGATGCGCTGTGTATTTCCAAGCAAAAGGGAATTCACCCAAATGGAACAACTGCTCCAACAGGCGGTCCCTCGTCTGTGTTGAGACGCCCAGACTGGGGTTTGCCAACAGACAGGCAGACAAACAGGCAGACCAGCAGGTGGACGGGCAGGCGACTACTGTACAGGCCATGCTAGGCAGGAGGAAGGCCCCATGTGGTTGCCGGTTCCGTGTGTCTGGGCAGCCAGGCCCCTTGTGTTTAACCCAACAGAGACACACTGGCCCAGGCATCGCGTCCCCCTCCCCGGCCGGCACAGGCAGATGTTTCCATGTTGTTGTTTTCCGCCTTCCCGGTAATTGTTTTCCTCTAGGAGCCGCCAGCGAGCTTTTAGGTGCCAGAGGGGGTTGTGGGTACTAACGACGGGAGATAGTCACAGGAGGGAGGGATGGAAAGATGGAGTGGCATGGGGACAGAGGCATGGATGGAGGAATGGGAGGATGGAACACATGGTGGACGAGGGAGGAAGCTCTCTTTCTGGGCCAGCTTGGAGTCAGCCGGTTGCCCGGTCACCTTATGATTTCACCAGCCACAATAAATACGTCTCACCATCAACAGAGAGGAGTTAACAGTCGGTGGATTTTTGTGGTTCTCCATTACTCTAACTGTAGTGATAGCATTATTCCGTGAGTGATTATTGCTCCCCAGACAAAAGAATAATGATTTGTTTCACTTATTTTTATCTATATTCATCCATTCACGTAAACCAGCTATTTATTGTCCCATTGTTAAAATAAAATAAAATCCCCTTTAGTGTGCTATTATATATTCTGCTCTATGAGTTTGGCGGAAAATGGTAATAATAATAAAGGTGAAATCCTCAGGGCATGCTTGCAATAAAGTAAACGACACGTAGTCAACCCAGCTCCTTCAGCAGTATCACCGCAGGACACTGCTACGCTCCATTAGTTTTCCAACGATTTCAATTATCTCATACCTATGCCTTATTGTACCTCCTTTAGCACATTTGTATAGGAATTTGGTGGGTCTTGCTGTCGCTATTAAAGCTGTGAGCGGCCCAATGAGGTCATTTTAACCTCACAGCCAATTAACAGCCTCGTAAACTGGAGGAAAACAAGAGATGTTCTCCTACTGTGTTTGACACTAGGTGTTATGCTGCTATTCCTATGTGGAAAATGCCCCCCAATTAGCACAGTAGTGTGGCTGACCGGGAAAACAGCGCGTAGAGACCAATTGGTTCATGCTCTTCGGTTGCGACTCGGTGCAGGTGCTAAAATCACCCACTAGAGGGCACTTTTACACTTTTGAATGATAAGCACAGACATGAGGAGCGTCTAAATAGCTTTTTTCTTATCATTTATTCAAACTGAAATAGATGTAGTTTTGTTCACATCGTTTCCCCAGTCAAACCACTTCAACAAACAGTTGTCGATGATGTGGTGAAGGTTTCCCCTTTGCAGTGTTGTTCATATACAATCATAGGTC
>NC_140290.1:5429155-5441655 GCF_964030765.1 Micromesistius poutassou | reverse complement strand
TAATAGAAATCAAATGACAGAAATAGGGTTCAGTCCATCTAGATCAGCAGAGAAGGCCACAGATATCGGAGAAAGAATTTACCAAACGCAAATCAGAATGTGTTGATCATTGTTTCATTTTCTCCATTTTGTCAATGTCAGAGGTGCTATTGTCTCTTTCTCGAAGGGTCTACATCTCGTGTCAGACGTGGAAAATGTGTGTGAGCATAGAGCCACATAATACCTGTGTGTTTAGTGTGTATGTGCTTTGTGCAAATGTGTGTCCATAAATGTTTCGTCCACGTATGCATATGTGTGTGTATGCAAGTGTACGTGTGCGTACATGCATGTGCATGTGTGTATGTGTGTGTGTATTGTGCATGTGCTTTGTGCACATGTGTGTCCGTAAATGTCCACGTATGCATATGTTTGTGTGTGTATGCAAGTGTATCTGTGTGTGTATGTGTGAGCCTGCATGTTTTTGTGTGTGTATGTATGTGTGTGTGTGTGTGTGTGTGTGCGCCTGCTTGTTTGTGTGTGTGTTTGTGTGTGTATGTGAGTGTGTAAGCCTGCATGTGTGAGTCATGTGAATCAGCTGTGTGTGCATGAATGTCATCCCTCAGTGGAATCTGTCATGGGAGTGGAAGGGCCTTGCCGCCATGTTTCCTCCCCCCCCCACCCCCCATATAGATCCCCTCAGATACCCCCACACCACCACCCCACCACCCCCAGGTACTTATTAGCTATTGCGGGTTGATGATTTGCGAACAGTGTGGCAGGTGTAAATTTCACACACAATTCAGCTCTGCACACTAATCCAATTAATTTCTGAACCTGTTGTTTGTGTGTGTGTGTGTGTGTGTGTGTGTGTGTGTGTGTGTGTGTGTGTGTTTTCTCTCTGCCTTGCTGCCAGGAGAGCATTATAGGAGGTGGTGGTGATGGGGGGTGGGGGGTGTTTATCAAGTTTTAGATCTGTTTATTTTCGAACAATTCCAGAATGTTTTATACTCTCAGGAATATCTTAACCCAAAAGTCGGGTATTAAGAATTGTCCCCTGCATCCTGTTTATCATACTTTTAAATTATTTTATAATTTTTTTCTTCTTCTCTATTAAATCTACATATAGCTGAAATTGATGACGTGATTTTTCCAAGAGGTTTGCAGAAACACAAAGCTGACAGAAAAAAAAGACAATTCTCCCTCCACAAACACACACACACACACACACACACACACACGCACACACACACATGCACACACACACACACACACACACACACACACACACACATGCTCACACACACACACACACACACACACACACACACACACACACACACACACACACACGCACACATACATTGCAATCGAAAAGGCCGCCCGAGAGGAGAGAGGGGGGGAGAAACGGAGGAGGAGGTGGAGGGTGGGGGACGGGGTGTGGGGTAGTGAAAAAATATTCCACTTTGAGAATGTGCAAGATCTCATGCAGTTGTCTCTCTCTCACTCACTATCCTTCCTCTCGGTCGGTGCTAAATCACACGTTAGTACAGCCAGTGGAAGTGTTGACAGTTTTACAAACAGAAATGTAAAACGCTGGTACTCAAGGGGGTCTTAGAGATAAGCGGGACGCGGGGAGGGGGTGGGGGGGTGTAGGGCGGATAGTGGACGGTGGACGGGTGTGGGTGGGGGTGTAGGGTGGAGCAGGGGCAGGAAATAGAACAAACGCCATTGCACAGAGAGCGGAGGCGGGGGGTCGGAGTGGGGGGGGTGGGGGGGGGCAGAAGTGTGCCACGTTTCAAAGCCAGTGGCTGGCTGGCTGGGGGTTATTTTCATTCTCTCACAAGCATCGCGAGTCACACCAAAAAGACAACTTTAGCCCTGGCTGGTGTTAGGAAAGCTACGAGAGCCCCAACAAACCACACACATACACACATACACACATACACACATACACACACATATATACAAACACACACACACACACACGCACACATACACACATGCACCCACATACACACATGCACCCACATACACACATACACTCATACACGTATGCCCCACCCGCTGGAGTGCAGAACATTTTTGTGATGTACCCTGATTTGCAACTGGGTCTGAGTCTGTTTAGAAAATACGTTGGAGAATAAAGTCAAGGACATACTTAGTTCAACTTGCCCCACCGAAACAGAGAACTTATAAATGTTGGATTTTTTTGTGCTGATTTGTTTGTGTGTGTGTGTGTGTGTGTGTGTGTGTGTGTGTACACACGCGCATGTGGGTTTTATACATAATAGGCTAATCCTTCGTTGTCCAGTCCCAAAGTGGGACCGACACACTCAAAGACTGTAGTCTGCTTATACAAAACTGTGCTAGTATGTTGCCAAACTGCAGCTAAACTAGTTAACACATCCTCCATAAACCGCTATGAGAAATACACTCCTAAGCCTCTATTATGGTGTATTTTCCATGGGAGTCAGAGGGCACGCTTCAAAATAAAAGCTCTCAGCAGATGTGAGAGACATTCCCAATGGGTTGTCCTCCCAGGGCCAGCTGAGAGCCAGAGCCATGGGCTACTGGGACACACTGACACCAAACCCAATTCACATACAGGCAAGTCCAATCAAGATGACCAATCAATACCAGATACTTCTCCTTAAGTGCTCTTCAATGCCCCTCTGTTCATCCCCCCTCCCTTCAGCTAAAGCCACACTTGCTCAGTCCCACATTCACCTCTCTCTTCCACTGATTTCTGCTCATTTTGACTGTTGAGTATTGTGTGTGTGTGTGTGTGTGTGTGTGTGTGTGTGTGCTGTGTGTGTGCTCGCGCGCGCGTGTGTGTGTGTGTGTGTGTGTGTGTGTGTGTGTGTGCGTGCGTGTGCATGGGCATGAGCGTGTCTCTGCACCCTGCCTTTGGTTATTAAAAAATTGTTAATGAGTTAATTAGTTAGTGTTAGGTTAATACATCAGCGCATAATTGTCGCGTTCCAAATCACAGCGTATTGATAAAAACAAAGTGCAATCAACACACGCACGCACACACACCCACACACAATACACACACGCACAAACCCGCAAACAACACACACACATTTACAGATATTTTGCTACTTTCTGGGCACTTTCATGAACTAACAGGCCTGTCGGGCGATGGGGCGACAGTACAGCCAGTTGATTCTCTTGGTGTGGAGAGGAGCAGGTGGATGAGAGGGGGAGATGGAGAGATGAAGGGTGGTGTTTGGAAGGTGGGGAGGAGGGAGAGAGGGGTAAAGCATAGGAACAGAGGAGCAAGAAAACAAGTGACAGAATCCCAGCAGGGGGCAATCCACAGCTCCGAGTGTCCCATTCCAGTTGGAAGGGGTTTGGGTGTGTGTGTGTGTGTGTGTGTGTGTGTGTGTGTGTGTGTGTGTGTGTGTGTGTGTGTGTGTGTGTGTTTGTGTGTATTCATGCGCAAGAGTGTGTGTGTGTGTGTGTGTATGGGTCTTGCCATGAGCATGAGTTTGTGGGTATATATGCATACGAGTGTGCGGTGTGTGTGTGTGTGTGTGTGTGCGAGTTTATTTTCGTTTGTCAAAGTGTGCGTGTGTATGCGTGTTTGTGTGTGTGTGTGTGTGTGTGTGTGTGTGTGTGTGTGTGTGTGTGTCCTGGAGGGTGCCTGCATGCGAGTGGGTTTGTGTGCGCTTTAAAATGTGAGGCTTATTAGTGGAGCCAGTAGGGTTGGTGTGAAGACAGTGATTGGCCCCAACTGGTCCCCGTGCTGCTCCGACACAATCCCTGCCTCTCTCAAAGGCATCATTAGAAAGTGACAAAACTGCCAGGGGCAAAACTGGCCCTACACAATGATCAATTCGGCGGACAGGATTGAAGAAAAGGGCAGGAGGGGTGGGGGGGGGAGGTAGGTGGGGGGAGATGGGGGGGGGGGGGGGGGGGGTAGGATTGGGTGGTACATCAGTGTGTGCCGCTGTTGTAAGGCCCCCCTACTGCTTTAATTACCGCTGTGTGCCTTTCCACTTTTTTAACGTTGTGTTCACGGCCCGCCTGCCACCGTGGGCCCAGCACAGAACTATAGAGCAGAAAGAACCTTCTAGAGATAGAGAGAGAAAGAGGGAGGGAGAGAGGGGAGACAGACAGAGAGAGAGAGAACCATACCCTAACCCCAGTTACACCAAACCTAAGGTCTAAAACTAAAAAGAAAACCCAAAAACCTGACCCCTAACAAGAAGCCCTAACCCTGGAGAGAGAGAGAGAGAGAGAGAGAGAGAGGGGGAGCGGGACGGAGAGAGGAAAGGGAGGGAGAGCAGCGAACTGGGGGTGCTCATTAGCGGATGGTAATCAGTGGTCGAGAGGTTGGGGCGTGTTCACCTCACAAAACGCCACATGTCAACTTATCCCCCCTTCCATTCATGGGTGTGCTCTGCCGCCATATTGCCTCCTTGTTCCGGGGACTTAGTTGGCCGTTGGCTCGGTGGGGAGAAACACTGGAAGCGAGACGTAAAACAGAGAGGCCCGGCGGCTGTTTGGTTGAGGATGGAGATGATGCTTTGTCCGAGCGGGAGCGGTTTGGCTCGGTCCTCAGCTGCTGTCCCGGAGTCATTTCACTCATTATGACCAGCTTGTTTGGGTTTTTTTTCCCCGCTCTCGTCCGCTCTCGTCCTCTCTCGTCCGCTCTCGTTGATCGTTTCGGTTCCTTGATTCGTCCGTCGGTTGGGGTAGAATCAGAGTGAGAGCCGATGGTATCGATTGACCAGTAGACTGGCGTTTTTATGTGTGTACATGTGTTTAGTGATGAGGATAAATACTTAGTGTGTCTTCATGTGAGAGGCACGTCTATCTATGTTTCGATTTCTAGATTTCAAACAGTAATGTCATAAAATAATAATTATTATTACTATTGATATTATTATTATTATTATTATTGTTTTTGTGTGTGTGTGTGTGTGTGTGATGATTATATGGTGTGCGTGTGTGTGTTTGTATCTATGTTTGTATGTATGTATGTATGTATGTGGGTGTGTGTAGTCTCAACATTAATAATTAACACTATGTGATATATTTGTATAAATATTCATTAAAACAATATCCTCAGTGATCAGAGGAAAAAGTGTTGATAGTTCTATCGCCACTTCATTACACATTTTAACTGATTTCCTGCACTTCTTCCTTCCCCATCTTGGCATATTTGTGCACGATTCTTACACTGAAGTTGGTGACATCCTCTAACATATATATATATATATATATATATATATATATATATATATATATAAAATGCTATATTCACAAATCTTAACATGTTGTATTTTGTAATCATATGTTATGTTTACTTTGGTGTAAATTATAGCACAGGAAGCCCAGACTTATGTTCAGTGGAATGGCTCGACACTTAATCTTGTCGATTTTTTCTGACAGGTGTTAAACAGATACACAATAATTACACAGCAGCGATTAAAATCAAACTGTATGGCAATTACTTCTATTTCAATTGCTCAATTGCTAAATTTATAATGCATACTATGAAACAATGATCCTAACTCTTAAGATTTGATATAAAGGCTGAACAGCAGCAGCAATTCACTAATATGAGCCTAGCTAGCCGCGTTCATGCATGGTAACGCTTTAGGACCTGGACTGGATCTGGTGCTGACTCGCTCCACGTCAGCCAACATCACACTGCAACAGCAAAACACCCCGGCCACAGCACGCTTCGCCGGGCCGCCAGCAGAATATCAAACGCACCAAAGCCAATTTCACCACAACTGAAATAGGGCAAGGCTACAGCTCTCGCTGCTGCTGCATTCAGGAGCTAAATCAGATCTCCCTTCAGTCAAGTGGAATTCAATGTGAATCCCCCTCCATCTTACTTTGAAATGAGGCTGGGGAGGGGTATGCCTGGATTATAGGTATGGCTCATCGCAGAAAAAAGAGAGTGGTGTTGGATATCTCCAGGGACCTGTCTCTATATCTCCTTTAGCCTTGTGCCACTATCATGCCCCGACTGGCTCTCCATTCCATGTCCTAATGGGAGATGTGCGTAAACTAATCCATAGTTCAAATCAGAGGTATCATGTCCAATGAAACACTCAATATTCCAAAATATCCCGCAGTGTTTGAACTTGCGTCCCAGAGATCACTTTGAGAGATCTCTGTTAAACAACCTGGTGTGAAAAAAACAGATTAGCGGTCAGATGAGATGCTCACCTAATATTCTGGGAGATACTGTTTGTGACCCTTTAGCTAGTTAACCACGTGCCACATTAATACATAAAAGTTTACATTTCATTTCATTCTGATGTTTCTCATTTACCTCATTGGTTGTATAGATTGTGGATAAGGTACTTTTTGTTGATGGTAGGGCTTGGTATTGTCAGCATATCTGTATCTAGCAGTTTAGCGGTGCACCGTTAACGCTGTAAAATTGCGGAATCTTTTCAACGCCAAAGATGTTGTCGTAGGCACAGAGATGGGTTAATCCCATGTCCCCCCTAGTTAGGCTTAATTGTCCCCATCTATAGTAGATGTCGGGATCTATTTGTCTATTTATATAATATTTTCAAGAGCCAGCCAAGAGAGGTTGGCGTAATGACAGAAAACAAATTTGTACAACACCAGGGAATTATGGTAAGGCATATCTTATAGGGTCTCATTAAATCCGGAAGAGTATGACCCCAATGTGTTCAGCTAGTCACCATCTTTTACACCTTGGGTTTCTCATCGTGCAGGCTTTAACAAGGTTTAATTGGTATGAAGATGGAAGTGGTGAAACACGGCAGGAACGACTTAAACTTGGCCATTTAGACCTTCAATTACTGTGTACTGTCCTCCGAGCAATTATCACCAAGCTATGATTCCAACCTTGCCATCTTCTCCCTCTTAAATGAACATTCAAAAAGCTGTGGAAAAGGAATCGCTTCCTGGAGATGCCGGGAAAATAATTCTGTGGAAGTGAAAGTCCTCCCCGTGCCAGTATTTTGAAGTCTGCCAATCCCATTTTTTTGTGGTAATCAGCACAATATACAAACACATAACAAGTACAACAGTATAACAACTTTGAGATGCTACCTTAAAAAAAAGGATTTACATTATATCCTTTTAAGAAATATTAGGTTGAGAGGATTTATGGAATTGTGCCCTCATAGTTTTGTCCACCCATCGTGCACCTGCCCACTGCTTACAGCTTCAGCCATATAAAATGGTGTGTGTGTGTGTGTGTGTGTGTGTGTGTGTGTGTGTGTGTGTGTGTGTTTACAGTGACTTGTCACCGCATTCCCTTGTAGGCCCCTGTATTAATAGATATTAAATGATTGGTCTCTTACAGTACTGTACTACTTTACTCATATTGTGTATGTGTGTATGTGTGTGTGTGTGTGTGTGTGTGTGTGTGTGTGTGTGTGTGTGTGTGTGTGTGTGTGAGTGTCCACACACACTCGTGCGTGTCTGCACGAGTGTTTCTCGTCTTGTGTTTGCACACAGCAAGGAAATGTCACCTTGCAAAGAGAATTCACAGCTCAAGCTGTGTGTCTTTGCCACATAACAGAAAATGGCTGGACCTCCAGAAAAAAAACAGATCAAATGAAGGGATGATACATCTGCACAAACAGATTACATTTTCTAACATGGAAAATACCAATTTCAACAAGATTGTACAAAAGAAGTTATACAAGTGTGACTGCAGTTAACAGATTTGGCCCAGTGCAGCTAGAACAGAATTCAAATCGAAATGTTAAAAAAGGTGTTATTGCTGTACTGCTATGCATCCTTCAAGGGACAGCTAGACCTGGCAGTTGTATGTGGCCGTCCTATGGACCTCTGGTGTTGGCCAGTGATAGGCTGGCCTGAATCACAAGAGCTGGGTCAGCATTTACTCTGTGAATGTGTGTGTATATGTGTGTATGTGTGTGTGTGTTTGTCTGTCTGTGTCTTTTACAGTGTCTGTGTGTGTGTGCGTGTGTGTTTGTCTTTGTGTGTGCTAGTGTAAGGGTTAGAATGTGCTTGTGTGTGTGTGTGTGTGTGTGTGTGTGTGTGTGTGTGTGTGATGGTGGGCTGGTATTGAGATGGGACCAGGCCAAGCCTGGGCAGGGCTCGAAGCCAGGCCCACAGTGGGACTCCACCCCCTCCCCTGTCTGGGAGCGCACTCGGGGCCCCCCACCCTGCGTCCTCAGCGGGGCCCATGGATCTGCGGTCAGTGCAAGACGGGCCCATCTGCCCCAGTACCGAAGCCCCAGCCTCCTGCTCCACTGGGCACCATATGGAAATGAGGTGCAGCTGCCCGGCTGACCTAGCCCTGGCTCTGAGCTCACCTTCAGCATATGAATACTCAGACCGGACGCCACGGATGGTCACTTTGTTACACAGAGCCGGACTAGAGACGATGTGCTTTAGTGGAGGTTTTATCGGATCGATTCTCGTATCCATCCTCTATCGCAAGGTTTTTCGTTAAATCTAATTTGCACATGATAAAAGCCGTACATGTTGCATTCCTACACTATCCGCTCACATCGGGAAACCTAATCCTGAAGCTTATGTTGATCCCTGCTCCTTTAATGGGGAGACAGACGAACAGTCGGGTGGAACAGTTGAACAAAATCAGCCGTTCGAAAAGGTGTAATGTAGTCACGGCTGTGTGTCAACAAGACATCCAATAATAACGCCTTGTGTCTTTATATCATCGCAATCACACAATCCACATCAACACAAATGACCCTCGCTGAGCAAGCTGCTCCTGATAGTCCCTATGCATTGGGACCCTCACATTGGTAATGGTTGGGCTCATAGCAAAGAGTTTACTATCTGGATACAAGGCCATGGTGAGTCAGTTAGGACAGTATGTTGTCTATCAATTTTTAGGAGTTATACCACCAATGTGTGTGTGCTTTCGGCATCGATGGCATATGTACGGCACACATTGAGCATTATAATGTGAGCCGGTTCATTGAAAAACTTGTCAACTGTGTCAACTGTGTCAGGTGGTTCTTAGTAGTGCAAACAAGAGGAGGTTTTAACATGCAGGCAAAGAAACACTTTTATTTTGTGTACATTATAGTTTTATGATGTGTATCTGAAATGAAGCATGATTTCAGGAACTGTAAAGGTTATGTTAAGAATTGTTAGGCCCACAGGAAATGAAGCTGACATCCACAGAACATAGTTTCGATCGGTGTGTGTGTGTGTGTGTGTGTGTGTGTGGGTTTGTGTCTAAAGCATAAACGGGAACCTTACTTTAAAACACACATCATGGTCATTTGGCTGCTATATACACAATGTAGTCAGGGCCAGGGTTGGGCTACAGCTTCAATATAGTCCACAGAAACATTTTCAACATTTGCTGTACAATAATAACGCCTCCATCATAATAACACATCACCATCAACCTCAAAAATCCAAAAAATATACACATACAAAACCGCAAATGTAATCTTCAAACAAATCGCATACATTCTCATTTCAGAGGCCGCCGCAGAGAGAGAGTGGTGTGGGTGTGTTGGACGGAGGCCGGCCATGGCGCTGTGCTGCGAGGCCACGTCTCAGGCCCTGCCGCCGGCTCTGCGGTGGGCCCTGGGAGGGAGACGGCGTCCTCCATTGTGCCGCGCTCCCGGCCTGGTGCAGGCCTTGGCGCAATGCTGAATGCGGTGAATCGGGAGCAAGTCATGCCCTCTGTGTAGCTCCAGCTGTCTCTGACTGATGGGACGCACGGGGGTGTGTGTGTGTGTGTGTGTGTGTGTGTGTGTGTGTGTGTGTGCGCGTGTGCGTGTTTGTGTGTATAGCTTCACAACAGAACTGAACAGACTGGCCCGTTAGTCATCCCGACTAACTAACCCACCAGCTCACAGTGAGTGGGGCGGGTGGGGCGCGCGGGGGGGGGGGGGGGGTGCTTTGTTAACACCCAGCGGTGTGGCTCAGAGAGAGAGAGCTCATTAATGCAGGCAAATGAGATCAGCAGCAGAGGTCCCAGCCAAGCACCATATTGCTAAATGGCTTCCTTTAATAAAGGCCCCGCGTAGAATAATTGCCGACGAGGGGCTCCACAATGCCGCCATTATGGCCCGCTGAAAGTGATTTCATGTCCCTCATTCTCTACCGCCCCCGCCCCCCCCCTTAAGCAGCATGGTTCTTCTTCTTCTTCTTCTTTTTCTTCCTCTTCTTCTGCGTCTTTTTTCTCTTTCTTTCTTTTTTCTCGATCACAGAGTGGCCGCGGGCCCTCAATGGTTTTTATCGTGTGTGTTTGTGGAAGAGAGAGCCAATTCCCCCCCCCCCCGCCCCCCGCCCCTCCACAATGACCATCAGCTCGGAGGAGCCACTGACGCGGACAAACGCCTCATTCAACGCGTCGCGAGCATAGCGCTGTAGCCAACCGAGCCTTAATGCCCGCTTGATGGGGATCTAATGAAACCGAGGCGCCCAGCGACCAAAACACTGACGCGCGGTTCGCCAGTGCTCCGTATACACACACACACACACACACACACAACACACACACTGGGTACCTTTTTTAACCGTGTTAAAGTCTGTCCAAAGTCGATCTCATCTCGTTATTTAAACATCGCAGTGTTAAAAAAATCGAACCCCGAACACAATGTTCTAAATCGGAAACCAGCGGCGACGAGGCAAGGCAAAAAACGAGCAGATGTACGTGTTATTTTGGCTCACACACGCACAACGGGGTGAGGCTCCTGTGGCCGTCGATGAGTGAGAACCACACACGGCCCGGCCACGACGCTCATGTAGACAGGAACATCATGAATGAACACTTGTGGTCAAAGTCGTCCTTTTTTTACTTTGTTTTTCATAGTTGAGTTTAGTGCAGTTTGCGGCGTGTGGCGTGTTGACTTGAGATGCTGTGGAGGCCTACGGGTGTCACTTCTGCTGCCAGCTAAACATCGGTTCCCCCTTGCTTCCCCCCTTTGTCTGCGTCGCAGAGATAAATCGTCGTCATTTGTTTGTACCGTCAAGTTGTTTCAACGATTTGCGTTGTTGGAATTTGTTTGACTTTTATTTTGTGGCTTCACGAGAGAACACTCTTTGTAAAAATAATTCTCAGGAGTACTTCACTTTGTTTTCTTTTGGGTTTGGGGGGGGGGGGTTAATCAAAATTTTGATTTGCTGCTCTAGTCAAAGTTAAGTTGGGGAGAAGAATTGAATCGTACTCTATGCTTCCTCCCTGCTTGGTGGTGAATGATAGCCTTGAGTTAATCGAGCCGAGGCAGTCGGTCTCACTTCAGTCGAGGTGTTTGTGACACGTGTTTTCTTTTTTTTCCACCCGTTTTCTGCAAGGACTGCTCCCTATGCACTCACCCCCTATACGTTTGATGAAATGAAATTGATGAAATTCATATTTATTGTTTCATGTTTATTTCTTCTCCCCCCCTGTTTTCACAGATAAATATTACTCGGTGGTTTCAAAAACCTTTATTATTTAATTGTTCTTTTCATATTTTCTTAGTCCCCTTTTTCACACTCACACAAAAAAACTCCTATGCGTCATGTTTCCTAAGCTCTTTGAGATTCATCAAATTACCCCACAAGTTATTTACAAATGTACTGAAATATCTGCTATTTCAGATGACATCACCCTCTTCTAATCCACGATGACGGCAGGTCTTTTGATCTATAACAAATGTACGCATCACCGACCAGTCTGGTCGCCACGGCGACCCCAGCACAATGTAACCACCAGGTGCAACGTTTGGCCCCCAGCGTTTCTGCTCCAATCAGGGGGGGTCCGTGTGTGGGGGTCACAGCGTCAGCCAGCACTGTACCCCTCTTCCCTCCCTCCCTCCCTCCCTCCCTCCCTCCCACCCTCCATTTCTTCACAACAGCCTCAGCCCCCCTACACCTTGCTCCGTTTCCCTCCCTTCTCGCTGGGACAAGTGAGGCAGATTTAACCCCCCCCCTCCCCCATTGTGCACAGGGCTCAGCCACCCATCACTAACACAGGGGCCCCAGGTCGCTTGGGGTCCCCCCTCTCTCTGTCTAGCTCCTCATCTATATCTCTATTGCTCTACTTTCATTCTGTTTTATTCTTGTTCTCTCTCTCGCTCTCTTGTTCTCTGTTGTTCTCGCTCTCTCTTCCTCTATCCCTCTCGCTCTCTCTATCTCTTTCTATCTCTCTCCGTCTCTCTATTTTACTCTCTAACTCACTCACACTCTCTCTCTCACTCTCTCTCTCACTCTCTCTCTCTCGCTCTCCCTCTCTCCCTCTCTCCCTATCTGCGTGTGTGTCTCTCTCACACCTAAAATGCAGAAGTTATTCTAACCACACTGTACTGACGTATATGACGTTGATACTGCCTTACAGTTGAACTGTTTCTGTATCTCATTTACTATAAAGTATATATCGACTTTATAGTAAATGAGACTCCTTGGTCTCTGCTTGTGTTACAGTAAGAACAGTCAAATTGTTATACATTGAACAATTTCACCTTAAAATATTCATGTGTATTTACCATTTACAGTTTATTTGTCACACCTTATATAGTTACACTTTGCGTTAGCATTGAAATATATAAATTAACTGCTGAACTTAATCGGAA
>NC_140290.1:5406945-5423955 GCF_964030765.1 Micromesistius poutassou | reverse complement strand
GGGAGGGGGGAGGAGAGGAGGAGAGGAGAAGTAGGGAGGGGAGGAGTGGGGCGAAGAGGGGAGGAGAGGAGAAGTGGGGGAAAGGAGAGGAGAAGAGAGGAGAGGAGAGGAGAGGAGAGAAGAGAAAAGAGGAGAGGAGAGAAGAGGAGAGAAGAGAAAAGAGGAGAGAAGAGGAGAGTGGAGGAGTGGGAGAAAAAGAAAGAGGGAATGGGGGTGGAGGGAGTGTGTGTGTGTGTGTGTGTGTGGGGGGGGGGGGGGGTTGATGGAACCTGAAGGGGTGCGAATGCAGGGGGCCTGACACTCCTCCACGGACACTCTCCCTGGGTGGGGAGGAGGAGTAAAAACACCCAGCAGCAGCTTCTGTGGTTTTACTTTTCATCAATCTCAGGCTAGTTATTTTCAATGCTTTGAGCGGCTGTGCTCTCGAAAATAAAAAAAAGTATTCTCTCAATAAATGTGGCTCAAGAAGGTGTGCCCTAAACACCCATGAATAGGGCCTATTATTCCGTTGTTTGCCAGCTGCCAGGAATCTAAATAATACGACAATTAATCACAAATAAATAAATACATTTCCCTTCTCCAAGTTCTTTTTTATCATTCCACTAAAACAATCAACCAACGGCGTCGCGTGGCAGCCATTGCCAGAGCCCCCCCGCTGAACAATAGCGACATTGTTCCTTTTGGAAAACAAACAACGTCGTCGACGGCGATGAAGACACCGGTGTGGGCAGCCTCTTGTATCAACCCCCCCCCCCCCCCCCCCTTCCATCCGTGTTTCTCGGCTCCTCTCCCGTCGCCCACCACTTGTTTGCCGGTGCCACGGCTGAGGCCCATCTCGAGGGCCCAGCATGCTGTCCGCAGGCGCATGGCACGCGCCTAAAATTAGTCCT
This sequence comes from Micromesistius poutassou, assembly GCF_964030765.1. Lineage (NCBI taxonomy): Eukaryota > Metazoa > Chordata > Actinopteri > Gadiformes > Gadidae > Micromesistius > Micromesistius poutassou. The sequence goes on along the minus strand of NC_140290.1, from coordinate 5,423,065 downwards.
GGAATCAGCGGTGGCCCCTTTGCAGCTTCTTCTACTTCTTCTCCTTCTTCTTCTTCTTCTTCTTCTTCTGCTTCTTCGTCACTTCACTGCATGCCGCCGCAAAGGAGCTACAGTATGGAGAAACACCTTTCACTTGTGTTCCACCTCGGGTGGTAAACGTCAAACACTATTGTGGAGAAGGGAGAGAGAGAGAGAGTGAGGGAGAGGGAGGGGGGGAGAGTGAGAGAGAGAGAGAGAGAGAGAGAGGGTGAGGGGGGAGAGGGAGAGAGAGAGGGGGGGAGAGAGAGAGTGAGAGTGCGCGAGAGAGAGAGCGAGAGAGAGAGAGAGAGAGAGAGAGAGAGCGAGAGAGAGGGGGGGGGGGGGGGGGGGGGGATGGAGAGGAAGGAAAGAGAGCAAGGAAAAAAAAAGAATTTCCCTGACGTGACGAAGAGATGGCAGACCTGCCAGGGAGGGGAGTGTTAATTAGTTAGTTGGGTGCGGGGTGCGGTTTTTCTGTACGAATTTGCGGATCTCTCCATGCCTGTCTATCCATCATACGTTCAACATAACAATACACTATTATCCTGCATCATTATGGATGCTGGAGCAGCAGTGTTTAGAGGACAGGGACTCCTCTGAGGAGCACGTTGACCTCCGTGGATCACAGACCAGCTCACATCCTCTTTATTCTCCTCCTCACAGAGCAACGAGGAGCAGAGCGGCTGAGGGCTGGAGATAGGAAGGAGGCCATCTCTGAAATTGGCTGAGGCTTTATGTCCTCTACAGCTGTCCTCGTATTTGGTTTGATTTTGTGTACTGACGTGCACGCAGCACTTTAACTTAGTAGGCGCTCTAAATTTAGACGCCATGCTTGGTTGGTAATCGCACCGGTGCGACGCCTGAGAGAAGTGCATCTGCGGGCTGATTACATTTGAATTAAAAATGCACGCGACGATTGGAATAATTTCACAGTTATTATAAACATATACTCTCAAAATTCAACGTATTTAAAGTACTAAAGCTCAGTAAAGATTCAGATTGTATGTTTGGTCCAATAAACCCTATCCTATACCAAGAAAACAAAAGAACAAGCACTCCATATGAGCTGCCTCTCATAATCCTCTCAATCATGAGCATACAGCTCATCTAGTTCTGTCATACTGTTAGACATGAATAGATACAAATATAAAGAAACAAATGATTTAGTCAATGCCTTTTTGGTGGACACCGTTTTAAGATAGTGTTGTCAAAACATAAAAAAAACCTTGGTCTAGGTCAAAAATTATACATTGACGATGGACAATTTATATGAAATGCCGGTCGTGCATTGTTGTATTTAAGCTTACGGTGTGGAAACGTATCATGGGTGTTATTATAAATGTTTTAATTATTATAATTTTAGAAGAAAGGGCCCATGTTTTCTGGAAGATATTCTAAGATAATAATATGCATGCATTCTTATTTCCTTTTCGTATTCTACATATGAGCACATGTTTTATGTTAGGGCAATTTCTAAGAACAACAGAGAAATAGCTATTCACTGGTTGTGCTACATCTTGTCAGACCACACCTCGAACCCTTGAACCACAGGTGAGAAAATAACATGTGGCTATGAGCAAGGCATCAGAGTATATAAAAACCAAGCGATAGTGTTAGCATTTTTCTATTATACGGCCCAGGAATTCAATGCCTTGCCACTCACAGGCAGCCCTTATGTAACTATGTGTGAACGAGAGAGCGAGATAGAAAGACAGAAAGAGTGAGAGAGAGGATGAGTGTCGTTGAGCCTAAGTTAATTGAGTATCAGGATTACCCTCATCACCAGTGTGTGTGTGTGTGTGTGTGTGTGTGTGTGTGTGTGTGTGTGTGTGTGTGTGTGTGTGTGTGTGTGTGTGTGTGTGTGTGTGTGTGCGTGTGTGTGTGTGTGTGTGTGTGTAGAGCAGTATATTTAAAAAGCACAGTTGTAATAGCCTGTACTGATTAAGTTGAGATAATGCTATTTCTACAAAATTTTACATAAATTGTTTTTCAATAAAAAAAAATACATAATACATGTGCAATACAGGAAGGTTCTGTGAAAAATCACCCAGCTTATATCCATGTCTTATTATTGATGTTTATCTGTGATTGGTATAACATGGAACATGTGGAATTCCTTCAATCATGTTTTTAATCATAAATATAGAATGGCTTACATATTATAATAATCCCTTAGAATTTGATTATATACCAGTAAGGAGCAACATATTTATGTATTTATTAATATAGTTTTAATACACACACACACACACACACACACACACACACACACACACACACACACACACACACACACACACACACACACACACACACACACACACACTTACAGGTGTGTAACTGTATGTTAAGGTGTGTTTCATGCAAGGATATATATGTTCATTTGAAAAGATGAATATAAAAAGGTTCCACACATACACACACTTCCACACCAGACAAAAGTCTGTTAGCGTCGCACAGCTGGTGTCACTGAACTCCAAACCAACAAAGTTTTGCCGTGGGCCACGATGAGGAGGAGCCAAGTCCAATCTGGAGGCCTCAGCTGTGGTGGGGCAGAGCCAACGCGTGGTGATGAACAAGACCTTTACCAGGGTGACGGGGAGAGCTTTAGGAGAGAGGAGAGAGTGCTAAGGACGAGCTAGGGGAGAGATAGAGACGAGCTAGAGGAAAGCTAGGAGAGAGCCAGACACAAGCTAAAGGAAAGCTAGGAGAGAGCTAAAGACGAGCTAGAGGGAAGCTGGGAGAGAGCCAGAGACGAGCTAAAGAACAGTGAGGTAAACGCTAGAGAGAAGCTAAAGAACAGTGAGGAAAGAGCTAAAGACAAGCTAAAGACAAGCTAAAGAACAGCGAGGAAAGAGCTAGAGAGAAGCTAGAGGACAGCTAGGGACCAGCCAGTGGAGAGCTAGGGACGAGCTACAGCAGAGCTAGCGATGAGATACGGGAGGGCTAGGAGAGAGCTATGGATGAGCTAAAGGAGAGCTAGGAACGAGATAGTGGAGCGCTAGGGGCGAGCTAGAGAAGAGCTAGGGGAAAAGTAGCAGAAAGCTAGAACAGCAAGGGGAGAGAAAGGCAAGAGCTAGAGAGCTAGGGGAGAGTGTCGGTAGAGCTAGGGGAGAGCTAGGAAAGTGCTATGGTAGAGCTAAGAAAGCCAGGGGAGAGCTAGGGGAGAGCTAGGGGAGAGCTAGGGGAGAGCTAACGGGACAGCTAGGGGAGAGCTAACGGGACAGCTAGGGGAGAGCTAGAGGAGAGCTAACGGGACAGCTAGAGGAGAGGTAAGGGAGAGCTAGAGGAGAGCTAGGGGACAGCTAGGGGACAGCTAGGGGAGAGCTAAGGGAGCGCTAAGGGAGGGCTAAGGGGAGACCTAGGGGACAGCTAGGGGACAGCTAGGGGAGCGCTAAGGGAGAGCTAAGGGAGGGCTAAGGGGAGACCTAGGGGAGAGCTAGGGGAGAGCTAAGGGGGCAGCTAGGGGAGAGCTAAGGCTAGCTAGTGAGCGAGCGTTTGGTGAGAGTGCAGACAGCTCGGGAGGTGCTAATGAATGCCGGGCGCTGCTAAGCGTACTGTACCCAGACTCCGGGAGCAGGCTGGCAGCCTGCCGGCCCTCCTGCCCAAGCCAAATGTGAAAGATCAACCGGTTGGAGGGAGCAGACGGGAGCGGACGCATGCACACACACACACACACACACACACACACGCACACACACACACACACACACACACACACATGCGCGCGCACACACACTGGCTCACCCTCACCACGTCATGAGGGCTTGCAGACAGGCCAAGCCATGAGACCTGAAGTGATTCAAGACCTCCCACTGGGCCTTAAGTCACACACACACACACACACACACACACACTTAGGCGCGCACACGTGCACGCATGCATAGTGGAGGATTCAGAGTGACTGCAGATTAACTTTTTCATGCCCCACCATGATCTACCTTGCTACGCTTACTGAATAGCGAGTGTTGGCGATCATTCTAGCTATTTGGATGCTTTAGAGCTAATATATATCAAGGCCACTCCTGAGGAGGAAATGTTCAAGCTGTGTCTCGATTGGACAATCAGAACGCAAAGAAAGTGTCATGAGATGTGTGATGCTGAGTGTTATGGGATGTCATGAGAAATATGCATTGAATCAAATTTATCTTTTTTGTCGTATCCGTGACATATGGGTGATACATATCTCTAAACATTTGGGGTAATTTATTCACAGCAAGAGGGGTGTACACCTCAGCTTTATAGCTTTTGTTACAGAGCACAGGTGCACTCTTAAAACACTCAGGAAAACACTTGAATGTATTCCGTTTTGTCTCACCGTTTTTTATGATTGCAGGATTTGATCATATGTAATCTTTCCCTTGTGTGATTTGAGTTTTCATCTCTAATTACATTTTTTCACACAAATTAATTTTGAAACTTAAAAACACCTAGAAGAATAACTTTTAATACAGACTTAATGTCAAACAAGAAAGTTCATGGTTTTCTAGCACTGCTTATTATATAATATGGATGTGTTTGTGAGCATGGAGGTTATAAGTGATAGGCAAATTAATGTACATTTTTGTGGTTAATTACGTCCCAGTAACTTTTTAAAGTGAAGACATTTCTGGAAAAAATAGCTTAATGTTGTTATTCTTTATTTTTTTGTTTGTACTAATTTAGGACAGTGGTATTGGATATTGTTCTAGCTTGGCTGACTGGCTACTGCAATATGGCCATTGTTTGACAGACATGGTGCTGTGGATGTGATGCACATGTATGACCATAACTTGCATGGTTGACGTTGTTGTGCATTTTATGAGTATGCAAAAAACAACTAAATGATCTACTCTGATCTCAAACCGATCCCCCCATGACAACGCCCAAATCGCATGCGTTTAGAAATACAATTTAACCTGAGCCTTTATGTCCCCGCCACTGTTCAAAGTGACACCCTTGTGTGATACATGCGTATCTTTCAGAGCATGTCGATCTCTAACAGGGATTCATCTTGAAGTTTGCAAGTTTTCAAGTTTTTCAAGTCAGGGTCCTATCCAGCACCTCTGTCTCTGGATACTTTCCTATAAAATCCAAAAGTATACGTATCTTGAAGGGCAGGTCTGTTCCTAGCGGAGAACCACATCTAGCAATCAGGAGGTTCTCAACACAGGAGCTTAGTACCTGAAGGAAAAACAGCTGCCCCGGTCGCGTCCCCCACGGAGCGCTACTTTTAACCACTAGCCCGCAGGACTGCATGTTACACCCGATGCCTCTGAGAATTAACATCCAGCTGTAGGATGATTCACGCTATCGTTCCTTTACGTATGAATATTCACGAGCGCTTTGCATATATGTTCTCCATCCTACAAAAGGTGGGTTGAGGACCACGGAAACGAAGTCTCGCCATCTGTGGATTGTGTTTTTTTTTTAATAATCTTTGTATTTAATATCAGACTATGTTAGAGCCCTCCAACCCGACTTGTAAGAAGAAGAAAATTCATTACAGACACGAGAAAGTACGCCGCTATCTTAATTTGAATAGCATTCAAAGTCTGCGTGCTGATTCTCAGGTACATAATGTAATACCTCTCTCAGCTGAAATGTGTATTCATAAGTAACTTGAACCTCATTAAATGCTCTTTGCGACTTGTCTGGAGATGTATCTATTCATTAGCTTCAAAAGGGTGTCATGTGTATGAATTATGCGAACAGGATCTAATTAGCAGATGCAAATGAGGGAGTGTCGAAAATTGCAGAAAAGACAGAAGAAAAGCTCCATGGGATAGTCGGAAGCGTGACGGCTCATCGAGCGGCCCCCACCCCCTTGCACTGTTCACCGAACCTGATGGTTCGGCCCCTGCTGCTGCTCTTTACAGGGGACCGGACCAAACCATAAGAGCGAACATAGGGTAGGCAGCTGTTCAATTTACCTCGAAGACCGCCCCCCCCCCCCCCCCCCCCCTCTTGAAGACCTCGTGGACCTCCGACGGAAACCTTCACCTCGGCGACTCTGCCGGGGCGCTGCGTTATCGTCACGAAGCAAAGCGGCGGAAATCCTTCGCGCCACCCCCCCCCCCCCACCCCCACCCCCGCTCTCCCGCCCTAACACCTCTCTCCCACTCCCACTATACAAGTACGTGTACCATGTCACACACACGCGTAGCAGCGCGCTCCCCCCCCCCCTACTCCCACCCTAACCCCTTGTGTGTGCCCAGTAAACAAGTCGCCTGAGTGGCTGATGGAACTCTGGGATCCGGTGTGAGCAGGACTCACCGACCGGCGCGGGACGCCCACGGGCCCCCGGCCTCGATGACATCAGTGGCCCCGGGCCGAGCGCACACTGGCAGGGCTCCGGGAGCACGCCTTCTGGCCGTGGTTGGGGGGGGAGGAAGAGGGTCACACACACACACACACACGTGCATACGCACACACACATGCACACACATGCACACACATGCACACACGTGCGCTTGCCAGCACATACATGCACACACGAGTGTGCATGAATTCTTTCTCCCGCTCACTCTCTCTTACTCTATTGCTCTCTCTCTCTCTCCCACTCTCTATCTTTCTCTCCCCCCGTCTCTCTCTCTCTCTCTCTCTCTCTCCCTCTCCCTCCATCTCCCTCCCTCTCCCTCTCCCTCTCCCTCTCTCTCTCCCTCTCTCTCTCTCCTTCTTTCTCCCTCTCTCTCTCCCTCACTCTCCCACTCTCTCTCTCTCTCTCACCCACACACAGACACACACATACACACAAACCTGGCCCTTCACACTCCCGCCCTGCAGTGGAAATCACGGGTGACCCGCGTTTAAAGCAGCCACAGCACAGAGCACAGAGTGGGGAACCAGGGCGGGGGTACCTGGCACGGACCGGACACCACGGCCACGATAGCCTCCCTATACCCTTGCATTGACCCTCAAGCCAAGGCGCAGGCTGCCAGGGCTGGCAAGGGGCTACGGCTAAAGAGAAGAAAGGTGGTGGCGTTCCAGCTCTGGTGTATGACATTCAGAGTCAGTTTCAGACTCAGGTGTAGCAGCGCATCGCAAACAGACACATAGGAGCGACTGTATTTCTTGCGTGTAAACGTAAACATCCTTTCAACCGCAACCCCCATGGTTACAAGATTCAGTATCTGCCTTCACGGCGGTATCTACACCAGGTTCAAGGAAGCAACATAAGACGCTGTGATTAACACCGCAGCCAAACACAAATAGCATAGGCAGAAATAGGATACGTATCACACATCTTTCATTATTATTTGATATTAATTTGATAATGCATCTGGGTGGAGGAGTAGAGCCTAGCTAGATGATATTAGGCAGTTATATGAACAACAGAAACAGTCATATCCCCCTTAGACTCATCATCACACACGTCTTGAATCTGACGTCTAAATTTCCTAATTTTGGAAAGGATAAAAAAAAAAAAATAAGCATAGCGGCTGCATTTAGCTGTGCTGAAAGCAAAAGAAGAAGATGAGGTTGAAACCAAAACTGTCTTTTCCGCCACCCCCTCACCACCTAGCTAGCGTGGGTGACTCAAAGCTAACAGAGAGAGTGATGTGTGGCATGGAGGGCACCTCTTAACGCTCAGATGAAAATGTCAAAGGTCAATAAAAAGGAGATTCCCGGAGGGGAGCGGGGAGATGCACACATATACAAGCACACACACATGCACACGTACGCCCACACACACAGGTATAATTTGCTGTATCGCGTGGAGCTCAGATCAATTCATCATGCTATGAAAGCTATTGTACAGGCGCACGATATCAACTGATTAATAACGAGGAATAATATAGCGCTCTAAAGGTTCACACTAACAAGATCACGGTGTCTATCACACAATAGAAAGTGCAATGGATAAAATAATACAAAAGTGGCAGAATCCTCCAAGTGAGCAATTAATTCATCCGAGCGTCTTAAAGATGGAACCAAACGGAAATGAAATAAATAAGTAAAAACGGAGATCAGAGCCAGTTTTTCGTTTTTGTTCACTTGGACTGCAGCAGGCCGTTCCCTGCGTCCTCACACCTCCCACACCGATAGAACATGTTGCATTGTTACTGCCCCTCCTCCCCCCCACCCCCCTCCTGCACACACACACACACACACACACACACACACACACAGATTAACACACAACACACTCAAACCACAAGCCCGGGGCTCCCCTGTTGTCTACCTCTCCACTCAGAGGTGTGATTTTTGGGTGCTGGTGCGGAGAGAGTAAGCGATAGAGGGGGGAAGGGGGAGGGGACGGGAGGGGAGGGGGTGCTGGGCGGGGAGACGGGCCAGCTCCCCCCCCCCCCCCCTCCCCTCACGTACACCGCCCCCGGCCCCTGCTGAATCACTTCTCTACTGGAAGGTTGGTCGCCCCACAACCCACACAGGGGATCCCCTGCACGTTCTCACGAGAACGGGCTACAGTTTGGATTTTAGAGACGCGCTCTGCGAGTGAACACCGATCTCGACCTCACACCTTTTGTTCCGTTGCCATTCTGCTCCTTCCTGGCTAGCCGTGAGTCTTGGCATCAACGCGACAAAGTGTCATAAACAAAACTCACCCACAAGAGTTGAGTAAGAGTCTTGCACAGGGTTTCTCAGGGTTCACTTGGATCGCTCTACAATTGACGGCAGCGAGGTAGAGACAGGTGTGTGGTCGGCACTGTTCTGTTGCCTCCAAGCCAGGTACGCACCGAATGTATCGTGTCTCACAACCTGGAGGAGAGTGGAGACAGACGGGTGTTCTGCTGTCTCACAACCTGGAGGAGAGTGGAGACAGACGGGTGTTCTGCTGTCTCACAACCTGGAGGAGAGACATACGCAGAGATGTATAAAGTACTAGAGACCCAGACTTAAGTAAAAGTACAAGTACTGTATCAAAACAGTGACTTGAGTAGAAGTAGATGTGTTAAACACCCCACTTAAGTGGAAGTACTAAAGTATTCAAAATGTTTTGTACTTAAGTATTGCAAGTAGTTTATTTTAAAATGTACTACTCGAGTACTGAAAGTAAAAGAAAAAGTATTGTGTTTATATTAAAGAAAGCAGTCAAAAGTTTGAATATCATATTGTTTATATTATCTCAAATATTTAAACTGAAGGACACACAATTCCTTTGGCTGTAGCAGCAGTACAAGGACAGGCATACGTACAGAGTTGTCTTAAAGCTGTCAAAGGCCACATAAGTGGCATAAGTGTTTATGTAAAAACAAACACTAAAACATCTCAAAGGCCAGAGGGGTATTCCAAGAAAACGGCTTGTGACAAACATTGGATAGTGACAAACATGGATAAGTTAAAGGACAATTCCAGTATTTTGAACATTGAGCCCCCTTTCTGGTTTGTCTAGGTTGAAATAGAGTGGTTGACACCGACATTTTGACTATTGGTCCTGTCTCGGGTATTTGGCTCATTTAGAATCGCCCCTGCCTGCTTCAGAATGGGTGGCGACGTGTCCTTAAAACAACCCTAAACGTTAGTTTTCAGAAATGTGCAACTCACCGAGTGGTTAGTGGTGTTTGTTGATGTTCCAAATCAAGTATCGTAGTGAAATACAGTTTCTGTCGTGTTTGATTGCTATTTTATCGCATTTCGTAAATCCATTGATTTCTGTTGGAAGACTCATTGCTCGTTGGCTGGAAACGGAAAGGGGGGCTGTTTACGTTTGGTTGTAGTCTTTTCGTTTGGTTCTATAGAACCAAACGAAAAGACTAGCCCTACTGTTGAGACGGAGAACCGAACGAAAAGACTACAACCAAACGTAAACAGCCCCCCTTTCCATTTCCGGTCAACGAGCAATGAGTCTTCCAACAGAAATCAATGGGATAACATTTTTATAATTGTACCGAGTAACGATTCAGCACATGAAAAATGTATTGGAGTAAAAGTATTAAACTCATCAAAAATATGTAGTGAAGTAAAAGTGGCATTTTAGTACTTAAGTACAGTAGTGAAGTAGTTCTACTTTGTTACTATACATCTCTGGACATACGGGTGTTCTGTCGTCTCACCACCTGGAAGAGAGACATACGGGTGTTCTGTTGTCTCACCACCTGGAGGAGAGAGGAGAGTGAGACATACGTGTGTACTGTTGACTCACCACCTGTAAGGGAGAGGAGAGTGAGACATACGGGTGTTCTGTTGTCTCACAACCTGGAGGAGAGAGGAGAGTGAGACATACGGGTGTTCTGTTGTCTCACAACCTGGAGGAGAGAGGAGAGTGAGACATACGGGTGTTCTGTTGTCTCACAACCTGTAAGGGAGAGGAGAGTGAGACATACGGGTGTTCTGGTGTCTCACCACCTATAAGGGAGTACAGTCGTACGCGGGCGTGGGTGGCATGCTCTAAACACATGGGTTTCGTCTTAGTGCACAGGCGTGCCCCGAGAAAGCCAGCGGGTCACTGCAGAATTAAAGACAACTGAAAATAGTAGAAAAGCCTGTTTCAATGTGCATTGGTGAGGCAGAAACAGAAACATGCATTCACTCCTCGTCCAAACGCGCTGGCGGTCTCCTCCTGGCGTATAGGCACACGCACAAGTATAAGACCAGGCTTTTGCACATAGTTTGCCAAACAACAGATTTTTGAAAGGGACTTTGGATGATTAGCGCCGCGGATGGCTCCAAGACAGACTCGGCTGTTCCTGTTCCGTCCATGTCCAAGACCGGGCACGTGAACCCTCCAAACCAACGCAGTCGCCCCCACCACGCAGAATGTTGTGTCCATGTGTCTAGACCTCCACCACGTCTGACCTGTTAGCACAGAAGGACATGCAAACACTCGACAGACGACTATGGGGGGGTACAGAGCACAACAGACAGACAGACACACACACACACACACACACACACACAGGCTCCAATCCCTTTGCATGGCATGTGGCTGGGACGTGGCGAGCTCCAAGTTCGTTTATTCGTTTTCCTTCTTTGATCGGCGACAGCCGCCTCACTAACCACCACCACCACGCACCCACTCCCCCCCAACACACACACACACACACACACACACACACACACACACACACACACACACACAACCCACCCACATGCACACCTGTCAGCTGTGACACATCTACACACCTACGAACAAGAGAAGGACCACCAGATCTCTATAGGATCTGTGTGTGTGTGTGTGTGTGTGTGTGTGTGCACGGTGCCTGACATCACCAACTGCCGAACTCTTTCCCTCCGGCTGAACTGAACTCCTCACCTGTTCTCTCTCTCTCATCGCTAAGGGACTGTGGCTGCTTGGGATCTTCTTTAAAACACAAAGGTCTTGCTCTTACACACCAGACTCTAACGAGTCCTTCCGTTGATCACCCATGATACACAAGGTCGAGAGGTACAGACAGATAGAAAGATAGATGGATAGAATGATAGAGGGAGAGAGAGAGAGAGAGAGAGAGAGAGAGAGAGAGAGAGGGAGAAAGGAGAGATAGATAGATAGAAAATGTCACAGATAGGTGGATAGAGTGATGGATGGATAGAGTGGTGAACATAGTGATAGATGGATAGATGGATAGAGTGATAGATAGAAAGATGGATAGAGTGATAGATGGATAGATGATAGAGTGATGGATGGATAGACAGAGTGATAGATGGATACATGGATAGAAAGCCAGCCATGGACCTCTTCCATGCTATGTGGGAGTCCCTGCTGTCTCGGTCGCTGCCAGGCAGGCAGAATGCTCTCCTCTTTCGGAGGGAGCGTTTGGCTCCAGCGCCGTAGGAGCCCATCTGATGTGGTCCACCACCCCGCCCTGCACCCCCTCCACCCCGGCACCCAGCCCCTCCACCCAACCATCCATCCACCCATCTGACGAGCAGCTCCGCTTCCCGGGGCGCAGACGGCTGGAGGAGGAGGGGTGCGTGGGGGGGGGGGTTTGGCGGGGGGGCAGATTGTGGCCGACCATTTGCATGTAAATACGGAGAACCGGGCCGGGGTCCGGGATCAATATTGAAGGCGTCCCCTGCACACAGGTCCTTCTGTGTGTGCACATATGAGTGTGTGTGTGTGTGTGGGTGGGACAGGCTGAGGGTGAGGGGGGATACATGTGTCTGTGTGTGTGTGTGTGTGTGTGTGTGTGTGTGTGTGTGCGTGTGTGTATGTCTGCCCGTCCATATGTGTTGTTTACGTGCACGTGTGTATGTGTGTTGATGCTTATGTGTGTGTGTGTTCATGGCTTGATCCAGTACGTCTTAATTATACAGCTGCCAAATTGCAGCAAATATTTTAATACAATGCCATTCTGTGGTCGCCTAATTGCATCTAATGCTTGCTGGACGCATTCCTCTAGAGGGGGAAAGAAAAAAAACAGAGAATCTGCAATTGCTATTGACCCCATTTGGTCAAGCGGTGGAACAACACGGTGCATCTCAAGATGTACCCTGGCAACACTACTCAACAATAATGCAATCTGCTTCTGATAATAACCCGCCCATTCCCGACCGACTGAGTGCTCGGGCCCGCGGTCCCCGGAGTGGATTGAGGGGGCCTGGAAGACAACAACACCTTTTCTTTTCCCTTCCGTTCACCCATTAAACATGTGTGGAGGGAAAGGCAGCCTCCCTACAGCCCACGGCCCCTGGTCGCCAGAACCCGGGATCCACTGCTGCTTGTCCCCTCCAGAAGCCCTCCTACCAGGGGATGGAAGTGTTAAAACCCGACATTCTCACTTCTGACTCACTGATTTAACCACATCGGAGGCAGCGGCCGTATCCCACAGCAGCGGCTCCAGGATACTCGGGGCCGTGTCAAATCTGTGTGTGTGCCTTGTCCGCCCCCAAAGAGAAAAAAGAAGAGGAAGAGAAAGAGGACAGAAGAGACCTCCTGAAAGTGCAGTTTCCGAGTCGGGCCGAGCGACGTGATAAAAGCTTCTGTGTCCGGTGGTCGCGGCGTAACGGGGAAACGCCCGACGCCAAGGCGGACGGTCCGCTGACTCAAAGTGCGAGGCCCCCTCCTGACCCGACCCGACCCAGTCCCCCCGCCCCCCCCGCCCCCCCCAACTTCCACCAGCCTCACCCCAGGCCGAGAGAGTGGTGTTACAGTCGGCCGCGGGGGGAAGCGGGGTCGATACCGCTCTGCCACCCTCACTCCCTTCCGCCTCACGTTCCAGAGAGGAGGGGGGGGGGGGGGGGGGGGGAAAGAGAGAGGGACGCGCATTCAGTCCACGCCGTCAAACTTTTAGCACCTGCCATTTTGTTTTCCTCCGGGCCCCCTCACGACGGTCCCTCCAGTGTGTTTTGGAGCAATATGAGGGAGGTGGTCGGGAGGCAGAAGTGGGTCAGCGATGAGGGGGGGGGGGGGGGGCAAAGGTGAGATGGAGGCCAAATCACTAGTGGCCATGTTGGTGTCAAAGGGCTGCCATGTTGTGCCCCTGAGAGTCGATGAAAAAATGATGCAACTGGATTTTGTGGTTGCTTCGACTTGCTTTTAGGTTCAGCTGGGACTATTCATCTGTTATGGTTGAATTTTTCATTAAATGATTTGAAAAATTACTTTTTGTTTGTTTGTTTTTTTGATGCCTATCCATAAATGGGTCTGCTGTTTTTTGCTATTCAGTTTTAGATTTTTTTATAAGATTTTTTTTGTTAAGATACAAGATACAGGACAACATTACGTAGTCCAGAACATGGACGTACCACATGTATTATTTAATAAATGATATGACACACACATGATTCTTTAAATATCTGGGTTGAAGTGTTATGGTTGAATGCACTCATTGTAAGGTTGCTTTGGATAACAGTGTCAGCTAGAGAAATTTAATGTAATGTTTGAAGTTAAAGCTGATATGTGCATATGGTAGTGGGTGATGGAGTGCTTAGATTTGGGTCTAAGAGGTTTGTGACTGTGGGGCCCCTAAAGCACTCATCTGCAAGAGGGTGAAAATATTCAGAAAGGGTGCTCAGAAGGGCTATCGAACTCGCGGCCATGTCCATATTGGTAATGTTCTGGTTGTCTCCCTATGGGGCAAGGTGAGACTTTCTATAATGCAGTAATCCAGAAATCATGTTAGCATGCCTTTGGGGATCAAAAACACTGGCTATGCCTTCAATCCTATATCTCTGAGAACCCAGTCAGGACATCTGATGTTCCCTAGATTGATCCTAACACAGTGGATTATCATTGCCCCCTGGAAGCCTCCCGTCCATCAGGCTAGCGGTGAGCTTACATGGATACCAGGATGCAATTCTAAAATAATCTGTTCCCCAATTCAGTGGATGCACAGCAAACGCACGCACACACACACACACACACACACATACACACACAGACAACCACACACACACACACACACACACACACACACACACACACACACACACACACACACACACACAGACAACCACACACACACACACACACACACACACACACACACAAACATCAGCTGACTACACACACACACACACACACACACACACACACACAGACACACACACAAGTCGAAACGTATTTACATTATATACACACACACACGCACACACACACACACACACACACACACACATACACACAAACACACACACACACACACACACACACACACACACACACACACACACACACACACACACACACACACAGACAACCACACACACACACACACAAGCCTGTGCATGCTCAGTGTAGCGCCGGCATCATGTTGACGAGGGGGCTTATCTACAGATACAATAACGCCGGCCCTCTGCTATACATTCCGCCGTATTGTTAATGCACTTCCACAAATTCAAACAGCCGCAGCCGCAGAAACAGAGAATTCCCCAGGGGACTCACTCTCTGGGCCACAGAATGAGTTACATTCCCATTTCATGATAATTTACTCCGCTGGAATGACATCTGAAATGGCCTAATAGGAATTTTTACATATTCTAATGCTCTCTGAGTATGGAAAAAGGAGAACGAGATGAGAACGAGAGATGGGAGCCACGCCGTTGGTTCTAAAACCAAATGTGTGCCGTGTGTGTGAATGTAACTTAAGACTGTTTTCTCTAAAGGATGTGCCGCATAAATCAGGCAGACAACACAACAGGGACAATCACTGAAGGAGAACAGCGAAAGAGAAAAAAATTATTGATGAAAGCAATATGCACCCCCGATGGAAATTCATGAAAGCTGTCACCTCTTTATCTTTGAAGACAGCACCACGTTTGTAACATAAGCCTCAGTGGCCCCGACCGCGGCTGCCTTGATTCAATGTTTGCAATCTCGACGACGCGGGGGGAAATATACTGTCGGACATCCCTGATTCGGCGGAGGGATAAATTCTTCGTGATAAAAACGTTGGTGAGGATGGTGATTTGCGCGAGGGCGGTAGCGGGCGAGACGGCCCGTCGGGGGGGCTCCTGCGCCGGGCTTTTTTCTTTTCCTCTCAGAGGCTCTCTCCGCAGCTCCAGGGGTCTAGGTGGCAGGGATCCCCTAATGAGACTCGCGTTATTAATCCTCGCAATGGACCACATGAATTCACTGGCCAGCAAAGGCTCCGACAGCCACCTTGCCCCATAAAACACGGAATGTGGCCCCTTTCATCTGCGCGCTGTTGATGATCTACCCTTGACAACGATACGCCGGGACTTCCCTTCCCCTGTCGCGCGGGCCCTGGCCCCGGGCCACAGAGGGTCATCTCAGACACACTTGGACTTTTATGGGTGGTCATGGCAACATGCTGACAGGTCATAGGCGGGAGCCCCCTTTACGAGTGGAACCCCGACATCCACCTCATTTGGAATTAGTTTATTTATAGTCGTCATGTAAATCACATTTATCTTGTTGTTTTTTTTACTTTTCTTAAAGGCTTGCAACAGAGGTTTCTTTTGGTGGTGGTTTGGGAGGGGGGTGGGTGGGGGGGGGTGGGGGAGATAAAGCCTCCGGGCCATTGAACCAAGATTCACCTCTGGGGCCGAACACGGATAGTAGTATTTTTGCTTTTACAGTTTTACAGTTTTTACCGTTTTACAGTCTGCTTTTATTTCGATGGTTTTATGAAGATTTATGGAAATTGGTTAAGCATAGCTAGTAAGACTGCCTTAGTGATCAAAAAAGGCCCTTCAATCCCTCATGTTTTGCAAATGTTCTGTTGTAGAATAGTGTTGGGCCGATGCAGGTGAACTGGCT
>NC_140290.1:5261945-5401945 GCF_964030765.1 Micromesistius poutassou | reverse complement strand
AGGCCTACAGTGTTTAATCATTTGCTGGTTGTCGTCAGTTTAAAAATATTGTGCTGAAGGAGTACATTTTTAATGTACATTTATTGTATTTTTTATCTGATGGGTGATCTGGTTTGTGAAAGTACATGCATCAGAAAAGTATTTGACTCATAATGAAAATCTGAAGATGTGTGTATGTGTTTATATTTATTGTACATACAAATGGGGTAAATGTTAAATAAAATAATACACATACATCTTGTCGCAAACCAATATGATTTTAATAATTAAAAAGTCCATTAACTTAAGGCCTAGGCCTATTAATAAAATAATCGATAGGCCTATATTTTCGGGGTTTTACGGGAGCTGTCATAGGAATGTAATGTACAAAGAACTTGTGTATAATTTTATTGCCCTCACATTAAGGGGCCATTTTCGGTCATCTTAATTATTTTTATTTGTTTCAATCCCTGATTTTTATTTCAGGCAACAAGATGTACGTCCACCCTGAGTCCCCCAACACCGGTGCGCACTGGATGAGACAAGAAATCTCTTTTGGCAAACTGAAGCTGACCAACAACAAGGGAGCCAACAATAATAACACACAGGTATTTGATTTCGTTTCGATGATAAAATGCTCTTTAAAAAAAGAGATGGCCTGTAACATTTGTATTATTATTTTAGATTTGTAGGTTATGTTTTGTAATTTTTATTTTAGAAAATATATTTAAAAGTTGGTAGGCTTGTTTTTTGGGGATTTAGAATCCAAAATGTATATAGCCATAATCATTCAATCAAATAAATAAAAGTATTTTATGGTATTTCAATGTAATTAAAATCGAGTTCCTCTCGCCCCAGATGATCGTGCTACAGTCCCTCCACAAGTACCAGCCCCGGCTGCATATCGTGGAGGTGACCGAGGAGGGCGTGGAGGACATGAGCAACGAGGCCAAGACGCAGACCTTCACCTTCCCGGAGAACCAGTTCATCGCCGTGACCGCCTACCAAAACACAGACGTAAGACTGAACCTGAGTTACAATGCACAGCCACGGGGCTCATTTTAACCACAATTGTCCATCTGGATGGACTGTCCCTGCTCTATTGTAATCACGGCCTCAGCCTTCATGGCTCTCATGTTTACGTTTATATTTATGTATATATTTGTCTTACTTTGCAGATCACACAACTGAAGATAGACCACAACCCCTTCGCGAAAGGTTTCCGGGACAATTATGACTCGTGAGTTTCATATTATACCTGCCCGCTTGCACACAAAGGGTGTTTTGATTTTTGTTTTGCAGTGCACAATATCCTATCGTTTTGCTTTCCCTTTCGCACCGATTTATCTTGGCCTTCCTTTTTTTTCGCTTTTCAAGCAGGATGTACACAGCCCCGGAGAGCGACAGGTTGACCCCGTCACCCACCGACTCGCCGCGCTCCCACCAGATCGTCCCGGGCGCCCGCTACGCCATGCAGCCCTTCTTCCAGGACCAGTTCGTCAACCAGCTGCCCCAGAACCGCTTCTACGCCAGCGAGCGCGCCGTGCCCCAGACCAACAGCCTCCTGTCCCCGCAGGGCGAGGACGCGGGCGCCGGCGCCTCCGCGCAGCGCTGGTTCGTCACGCCCGTGCAACAGGCGGGCTCCAACAAACTGGACCTGTCCTATGAGAACGACTACTCCGCCGGCAGCCTGCTGTCTTACGGCATCAAGCCGCTGCCCCTGCAGACGTCCCACGCCCTCAGCTACTACCCCGACTCGGCCTTCGCCTCCATGGCGGCGGGCTGGGGCAGCCGCAGCACTTACCAGCGCAAGGTGACCACGGGCCTGCCCTGGTCCCCGAGGCCCAGCCCCCCCGCCTTCCCCGAGGAGCAGCTGGGGGCCCCCACGAAGGACAAGCTGCCAGAGGAGAGCGCGCCGCCGTCGTCGGCCTCGAACTGGCTGGAGACGTCGCACTCGCTGAAGTCTGTGGACTCGACGGACTCTGGGGTGTACTCCATGGTCTGCAAGAGGCGCCGGATGTCCCCCGGGGGCTCCAGCACGGAGAACTCCCCAAGTATTAAGTGCGAGGACTTGACCACGGACGAGTACAACAAGGACAACCCGAAAGGCATGGGCTACTATGCGTTCTACACGAGCCCCTAAATAAGACTGTTGTGTACCGAACCAGATTTATAGGCTAATGCATTGCTTTTTTTTAAATTCTTCTTCTTTTTTTTTTGCCGAGTGCACTCCGTTCCCTGTTGATACTTTTCTTCCCTTGTCCTTAAAGGTGCCAAAGCCTAATGTTTTCCCTCAAAGCAAGAAGCACATGGTTATTTTCCCAGGCCAGATCCCCTATACCTCAACACAACTTAGTTTTATTATTTTTCGAAGCATGCGACCCCCCCACCCCCGCACACACACACGCGCACACACACACCCCTTTTATTTAATTTTTTACAACTGTGATTTTTGTTATTTCTTTATTTAAATGTAGGCTATTTAAAGGTCCTTTTTGATGTACAGTATTTGTGCACTTTAGAATGTGATGTATCTTGTACAAAGTGTCTTCATGGAGGTGGTATAAAATGGGTAATAAACAGCTTTTCATAAAGCATTATCCAAATGTGTTTGGATGTACGCTGTTGTAGTTTTTTTATTGATTTAATGTTTGTACTAAGGATATCAACACTTTTTACATACTTTGCCCATTTGAAATAAGGCCTTTGGGCCCTCATGTGTGTGCCATGCCATCATGTTTATAAAGTTAGGGCTCTTAAGGCTTATCTCCGGCTGCACAATAATACAAAAAGGAAAGACTATTTCCCAAGAATTTTAACCTTACTTGTAGCCTAGTTTCAAATGTGTTATGAGGAATCAATCAGAAAACAAATGTGCCTGCTAACATGCAAGTCTAGAGACTAAAGGCAACCACATCCAACCATAATAAACCAAGGGAGATCCATTCAACAACCACTTTCAGCCGATAGGTCGACGGCTCAACACGTACGCTAAACGGTGCCATGCGTACGACAGGCGTCGGCCAAAGGCATTGACCTTTTAAGCCTCATAGCCTCAGACAACTGGTTTCATCATTTAGAGTGAAACGCACCAAATGGTCCCTGTGTAAATGGACTTTTAAATAGGCTCGCTCCAGAATTCTAATTAATTCTGTTGTCGTTTACAAAGTGGAGAGTCAGACTAGAACTCCAATCAACACCTCCTAACAAGGTAGAGCGCCTGGTTGGCCGGGCCTCTGCAGGGGAGCTGTACCAAGTGCTACGCAGGGACTTCAGCTGACAACACAGAAGAAAGGAAAAAAGCACACAGTTTGCTCTTGTTGACGCGATGGCTCATCATGGTCCTTTGACTTGTGCTCATTGGTGGTGGTTCACGTTTACTACAACAGCCATCATTGTGTCCAACTGGACGACCACAGGTGATGGTATGTTGTTGACTTTTATATACATACAGGTTTGTCTCATTGAGCACCTCTTTTTCAAGAGCGACTTGATTGGCAGTGTCACACATTTACAAACCCCGTAAAACAGCCATAAACAACAAATACAGGCCAATACGCATCCGCATGTATAGTATGGACACGAGATGGATTGAGGATTGAAGTCATTTAAATCAGTCAACTAGTCAGCAGAGCTCAAAGAAACCTCCCCTCAAAATACTGTTAATGTTGAAAATCTCAAATTTGAAATGTGTGACTCTGACGCGTTCTTAAAAGGACTATGTGAGCTACATGAGGTATTGTAGGCTACTTAAAAAGGAACACTATCATTCAATAAACATGTGACAAATGTGACTAATTAAAAAACTTCTCTCTACATCTCTACATTTCCTTAAAATGTTTGTCACAGTTCAAACCAGGCTCATTACTTAAATCAAAATGAATGAATATGGGCATAATTATTATTTATGCAATAGATATAAATACATTTACATCTCTCCCGATATATACAATTATTCATTTCTCGATTCTTTTTTGCACAATTCGATCACAAACCAGTTTTTTCACAATACTTCTGGGACAATCATGCCCCTACCACAACACCAGGATCCCCCCAGTCAATTCCAGGTATGCCATGAAGGCCATCAGCCTACAACTGCCCCCTACCCCCTACCTGCTCCAGCAAGTCAGGAGGAGTACCATTCCTGATTCCATATACTCCCGCCTGTTCTGGTTTCAGAGCGGGGCGGCAATGTTTGTGCATCACCCGCCATAAAATTAGCCATAGAGACAGACCCTGTTGGCAGGGGGTGAGGGGGGGATTGAATCAGTAATTCCTGTGTAGAAGACTACATCTCTAGGGGATGGGACAGGGGAAATATTGACAGATCACAATGTAACACAGCAATGTACACGCAGCGCCAAGTTGGAGATAGATTTATATTAAACCACGCATTCATCCCTCATAGAGGCGTGTGTGGGGGGGGATTATGAGACAAATGGTCTCTTCTTTTGTTGAGATTGAGGCCTCACCGCGGCACACGCAGGTCTGAGATGGTAGGCAAGGCCCTGCATGGCGATCATGTGCACTATGGATCGCTTGTCCTCGCAACAAGAGGCCCGTTCCTGGGAGGCTGCAGCATCTTCCAACTGCAGCAGGTCGATAAGGAGACAGGCCGTTCCTCTAACCGTTCATGCAAGAGGTGCAGCAATCAATAGACACCTCCCCAGCATGCTGCAATACAAACCCAGGGCCATGTAGACTTGATAGGACGCATCATGCATATGTAAGGTCGAGGCTTGTTGCCTCAAAGTGAACAATTGACCCGGGTGCTGCGGTCGGTGTTAACATTCTCCACTCTGGCTACTGTCTCAGTGGTGGATTTGCTAGCAGTAAGCTAGAGAAGTCTATAAGCTAGTGGCTTTCAATGAAGGGCCTTGAGATAGAGAGTGGGTATAGAATACAGCTTCATGTCAAATAACGTTAAACACACTTAATTATGTAATTCAATTCTGTAGCGACTTCACACTGTATTTCTTTTTCTACCTTTTTTACACATAATACTGATTATATTTTCCTGTACGTGCATGTGTGTCGTGTATGTGAGTGTCCTTGCATGCACGTGTGTGTGTGTGTGTGTGTGTGTGTGTGTCAGTATGTGTTTGTGCGAGTGTGTGTGGGGGGTGGCATGTATGTGTGTGTGTGTGTGTGTGTGTGTGTGTGTGTGTGTGTGTGTGTGTGTGTGTGCGTTTGTGTGCATGTGTGTGGGTGTATGAGGGGGGAATGTGTGAGTTTGTGTGTGTGTGTGTGCGTGTGTGTGTGTGTGTGTGTGTGTGTGTGTGTGTGTGTGTGTTTGGTGTGAACGTGCTTGTCTCCTTGCCCTTCCCTTAAGCTCTGTGTTGATGACCGAGCTAAGAAGCTAAGAAAGGTTAAGGAGAAGGCAGTGGAGACACTGCAGCCAAGGAGGGCTGACATTCAAACACAGATGGGAGGCCCGGGGCCACTTCCTCACCTTCAGTCACACACTATCACTGCTCTCACTGGCAAATACAGCCACAGGCAGACATCTTTTCTTTCTGGGTCAAGATTTGAAACCATCCCCCCCACCACCCCTTCATAAAAAAAAATATAAAAAAATGACAGGCCCGAGTGAGTTAGTGGCTATATTATGGTTCCTATGTTTTCTTTTCACACAGTACTTCCTCTTTTGACGCGCTGATAAATGTCAACCGATCCATGCGTTTAAAACGGGCAGCGGGCAGAGCGCCATTCTGTTGCTCTATGGTGCATTTGTCGAGAATAGGCTGGAACGGAAGTCACACTTTGGTTTGGGTGTCTCTAACTCAGAACGACAGAGAGAAAATAAAGCCTGCATGCATTTACACACTCAAAGGCCATCAAAAACATGGCAGCCCCACATATTGTTGTCGTTGTTGTATGTTGTGTGGTGACTGGTTTCATGTGGGTACTAACAGAGATGTGTACTTATTCACTAGTTAAGTATCTTTCCACAGCAATGAACAAAACATAATAATTGTCCGTCTTTCAAACCTTTACCATTTACATACTAGATCGTTGGTTTAGTTTTTTGACACATTATTTTGTAAGTATTTAATGTGATGTGTGATACATCTCATCACTGAGGAGATGATTCCCTTCGATAATGCAAGATCATGCCTATTATCAGCAAAGGTACACAAAGGTGTTTGGACTAAAAATGTAATAATTGTTTTGCAAAGTGAACAATATGTTCAGATTCTCCAGCTAAGCCAGGAGCTTCGTTAACCTGGGGTACTTACACAGGCCTCAGATACGGCCTGCATCTTCAGCAGGGCCTCATAGGGAGAAGCCCTTATAATCCATTGGTCCGTAATTAATGCCTTAATTAAGGTCTCCTTAATGCTTGATCCAGGCTTTATCACTCGAGCTAGACCCAGCCGTTCCGTGATAAGAGAGCAATGTGGAATTGGGGCAGATTGACACAGCAGAGTGGCTTCAGCGTCATTATAACCAACATCGACTGTTAATGATCTGACACATCAATATGTGAATACCAATCACATTGGTTCTCCGAGGCAATACAGTGGCGTGATTCGTAGAAGTCTGATGGCATACTTTGAAGGATCACTAAAACAACGTCCTATTGAGATACACTGACGTATCCTCGGCCCTGATGGGATTTTGGGGACCTTGTTGAACAGCTTCAGCTCTTCGACAGTTAAAAGATATAGAGGAAATATTTCTGGAGCCAAAGCTGGAAGTGTGGGATGGTGATAGAGGGATGATCTAAATCCAGCCCAGGTGTCAAGGTGTAACTCAGGCCTCTCTGGAGTCAGCCCTGACCCCGGGACCATGTGGGACCCAGGGCATGAGGGACAGACCACAGACAACCCCCCTCTACACATACACACACACACACACACACACACACACACATGTACAAACACACACACACACACACACACACACACACACACACACACACACACACACACACACACACACACACACACATATGTACACACACACACACACACACACACACACACACACTCACACGTACACACACACGCACACACACACACACACACACACACACACACACACACACACTCACAAACACACGTACACACACACGCACGTACAAACACACACACACACACACACACACACACACACGCACACACACACACACACACACACATGTACAAACACACACACACACACACACACACACACTCACACGTACACACACACGCACACACACACACACACACACACACACACACACACACACACACACACACACACACACACACATGTACAAACACACGCACACACACACACACACACACGTACAAACACACACACACACACACTCACGTGTTCACACACACACACACACACACACACACACACACACACACACACACACACACACTTGTACAAACACACACACACACACACACACACACACACACACACACATGTACAAACACACACACACACACACACACACACACACACTCACGTGTACACACACACACACACACACACACACACACACACACACACACACACACACACACACACACACACACACACACACTCACAAACACACACACACACACACACACACACACACACACACACACACACACACACACACACACACACACGCACACACAACTCGGCATAACTCTGCAGTGCGTGACTAATGTCCAAGGCCGGGACACAGTATCCCGCGGCTAAGCTGCACTTAACAGTTGCATTGATTTCAGAACCCTCGGGGGGAGGAGGGGGTTTGGGGCAATGGGATTCACCTCTACATGCTTAAACCCATTGCCCCTCCCTCATCCACCACATTTCCCCCTGTGCTGAGTTTGGTACAGTACACCCGTCTCATCATGAACACACACACACACGGACACACACCCTAAAGCGAGTAAGGGAGTCCCCGGGGATGTTCAAGGGGGCTCAGGACCACCAGACCCCCACCAGACCATGTTGAGGTTCAAGCAGGGGGGTTTTGCGGGTGGAAAATGGGTGCGGAGGCGCTCATCTGGAAATGACCTGTGGTCAAAATCAATGCATTGGCACTTTGGAGGAGTGCTGCGACAGATTTGGGAATTTCACATTCCCGTTGATTTTCCCCTGGCACCTTTCGGAGAGCAAGATGGAAAATAAAATACATAACCGCAAGAAGAAGGGGAGAAAATGGGTTCCCTTCAACTTTGTCACAAAGCCAGATGTTCAGTCAATATCATACGGTGGGCCCCCGCAGGCACGTAACGCACTCTGCTGACGCGTCGCCACTCTCCCTTTCTTATTTTGAAGTGACTCCTTCCTTGCATTTGTTTGCAACTTGTGACTCATCCAGAAGCTGTAGCCTACGGTAGCGGTTGCCTGCTGCAGGATCGCTAAACTTCTGCACCACGCTTCTCTGTTTGCTAATGGGATCTCTGCGTCTTTAAGACTCGGGGTACAATTAAGAGGTGACAGTTTGATCTCCCACCTAGAATTTCTATTTCAGCTCAGCCGCGTGATTATGCCTGGGAGGGGGTTGGGCTATTTAAAGAAAGATGGCTATTAAGTCATTTTAGAAAACTCTTTAGAAGACTCTTTTGCATCATACTTGTATCCCGCTATGTATATGTATATAATATGTATATATGTGTATATATAGGTATCTATGTATATGTATATGTATATATAGATATATAGATATAGATATATATCTATATCTATATCTATAGATATATATTTCTCATGTCTGGGCATTTGATTTTGTACACTCAGCTGACAACTGGGATGAGGGAGGGCGACACTACACAGTGTCACACACAGTCACACACACACACACACACACACACACACACACACACACACACACACACACACACACACACACACACACACACACACACACACACACACACACACACACACACACAGAAATCCAAACCTATCGCTAATGCAGGATCTCTGATTAACAACTTGCATGTATTTGGAAGTCGTAGGACAGTAGAATTGAAAGAAACAACTGGAACGACGTGTCAACACACACAGACCTGAGTCTAGATTGAAACGTTTGTTCATAAAATGCAATATAAGCAGTAAGTTTTATATTTGTTCGAAACTTTTCCCCGACCATCTTGGAAAATCTTTAGAGAAACCTCGTAATTTAAGTAAGTGTATAAAACTAGTTTGAGTTGCGTAAAAATTATCTAGGAGAAAATGGATTGAGACTACATCGCCATCTGCTGGTATGTAATGATCATTACGTCGGCATGGATAATTTTGTTGTAAACTACAGCTACTTCTTGATAATAGTGAGACTTCATTGTTGGCTATTTAATTGATCGTGCGCGTATTACTGTGTTTTATTATAGTGCCATTGTTTTCATTTATGAGTGGACAATTAAGCTATATAGCGCGTAAAACACTTCCCACACTGTACGTTTAGTTACGAGTAAAAGAAAGCCCGCTTGAGAGATTTACTGACAAAGACTTTGCCCCGCCCACTCAGTGGTCGAGCGGTTTAACTGGCCTTCGTTAGAACATTTGGCAAGTGTATTGGCCGAAAGACCCTGTCAATCAATTGTAGGACGTCCCCTCGGATAACTTTACAACCACAAACGGAGTCCCTACGAGGGAGACCGTCGGTACCCCGACTCATGACCTGGTAGAGAGAGGCAAACGGCAACAGGTGAAATGGAAGAACACTCGGAGCAAATGCGGCCCCTGCTTAGAAGCGTAAGTACCCGTCCAGCCCAGGACTTCCTACAAATAGTATACACACTTATGCGGTAGTTTAGCATCTTCCTGCCCAACAGCCGCTGATCAAGGGGATGCTGGAGAGTGGAGACCCAGACTGAGCACCCGGCCACTGCTATTGTTAGCCGGCTCTTTACTTTTAACACGTGGCGAAGCCAATGTTTCTTGTCCTAAAATCAACGTGATGTGTCTGTATACCTACAGTCTGTGTCAGCTCTGTCCTTTTTAAATGGAAAAATGTGCCTGTTGTACACACAGCGTTGTGTGTCTCGGTCCTGCTAGCTAATGGAGTAGCCGCCGCGAGTCCACCACATAGTCGGCAACGTTCAATAACCTTATCGCCTCCGAAGCCGTCTAGATAACCACTGCATCGTAGTAACCACTGGATATTTCATCAACTTTGAACTTAAACCTCGCCATGCCTGTCAGTATTCATGGTGATAAATGGTGCACAGTTGGTCTGTTTTTCTCTCCCCGTAAATAAAGGTAACGTTATAGGACGTTTATTTATTTATTGTTATGTCTTGTCACTGAGGGAAGGTCTGCGTTAGCGGGTCGTTATGTCTTGGGTTTTCAGTTGCATTTTTGAGTAAAACTATGGTTTATAAATGCGTATAAATATAACAACATCGACAACTACTTGTGACATTTCCAAGTGAGAACTCGCTGCATATTGGACTGTTAAGCTTGTCAAACGATAGGGAATACAGAGACCAACAGTTTTATCTGAACATCTTGGAGACCGTGTCAGATGTAACAGAAAACGTGGTCAACTGCGAGGTATACATTCATTATTTGTTCACCTCGTTACTTCACATTATCATCCGATGATTTATGGGAAACTACGAAAGGCAGGGGGAGGGGGTTAAACAAAGAGTGTAGCATAACAAACCATCTTGCGTCTGAACCAAGGTAAAATGCCACATTTGTGTTCTTTCAAAGTATTGTATACTAGTTGTAAGTATTTCAGCTCTCACTCTCTTCAGAAGAGACTTCAGAAAAATCACCTGTTCCTAATCAACTTTCATGGACCAACCTTTTTCACAAAGAAAGCACTATTGTTCAGCTGTCCATTAACCTCCCGGTTAAACCAATAAACTATCTATCTTATACCTCATCATATTGTCTCCATAATATTGTTGTTCTTTGACTACAGACTTGTATGTCTGCTCCATAGAGACTTTCTCTAGCCCCAGGCAATCGTTCATGTGTTCATTCATTGTTTGTCTGGCATCTGGTTGCTCAACTCCGCTGTTCTTTAATAGGTGACCTCGTAAGTGGAAAAAACCACCCTGCAATTATTTAAACCTGATCTGTACATAATCATTATGCCAATTGTAAACACCAGGTCTTCCAATGCTTTAGCACAGCTCAGCATAACTGCTGGCGACCATTTCCTTGCCACTAGTACTCATTATATTTGTACTGAATAACGGATTAATATTGATTCTACATTAGATATATACACTAGCTTTGTTACAAATGTAAAATTTGTTCAAGGCAATTTTATGCTAACTTAATTTAATCAGGGTATGCTCTTTGTTTGTCAAATCCTTTTTTAAATTATTTTTAAGGAGATCCTTCCTACATACCAGAACACCCTGAACATTGGGATATCATGCAGATTCAATAAAGATAGGCCCCAGATGGTGTCGAACCTGCTGAATTACAGCCAGTCCCCCCCCCCCCCCCCCCCAACAACTCACCCTGCCGACCTGGAAAGAGTGTCTGAGATGAAGCTCAACAAACAAAACATTTATAAATCTTTGATAGCACATTTTTAAGTCTTCCAGATCTCTTTATAGAATTCTCTTGATAATAACACTTGGCAAAGGCAAAAATGCAAGAAAGTAGTATTGGCACGTTTTCACCAGTCACATGTCTCCACACTGAGAATTTTAAAAAGAACAGCGAATTCTGTGATTTACAATTTCAATTGCCACTCTTCTCCCAATTACCACCTTTTTTTTTTGTCTGTCCCTTAAGCTTACATCATTCACACCCTGACCGCTGTTTACTAATGGTACCAACTTGGCTCAACAGTTGGTAGTTTTCCTTTGCCATGGGATTTCACCCTTAGATGCCTGCCAGCCAGAAGAAGCAACGTGCCAGAAAGCTTTTTGTGTCCCGCTGTCAAACAGCACTGATGCCTGAACTAGAGAATCGGTTTAGTGCGTGCAGAGTTGTTGAACCTATTAAAGGGTCATGGCTTGGCTATTAAATGATTAGTGAATTGGCTTGTACTGCCAGTAAAACGTGAGTGATTTGTTGGATCCAAGCAGGGCACGACTTTGAATTGGATGCGTTTTCCTGGGCCTGGCTGTATAAAATTGAGATCAAAATGTAGGCGTTACATACCCTGGAAATCCAGAAATCCAGAGTTCTCGCGAGTGCGAGAACAAGTCACTCTGGGAACAAGCTATATTATCCCTCCCCAATGCCCATCTCCGAGCACATTAACCAATCACATCACTGTATCTGATATAGGTGGGCAAAAAGCGTTGCTGTTTTACCAATCGGATATGGCAAGTCTTATCTATTGGTTAGCTCCGCTGGTCTGGATACGTCACCCCTTGTATTCTTCTGATTGGTCGTAGTGTTTTCCAATTGCGTGCAGTGACATTTTCAAATGCATGCTTGGGGACGCCCCTCGAGTTGGGCCATTTTCATTACTTGTTGCCAGACCCTACAGCTTTCTAGATGTGGGTCTGGATTTCCAGGCTAGGCGTTTCACAGGTGGCTGTACAAAACCATGGTGGTCTCCTGTATGTGTGTATTTCCCAAAGGAAGGGTCTCAGGGCATAATCACGTTAAGGTATTGATGTGTTAAGTGCTAACCAGAGGATTTGAATTGTCCATGGCCGAGAATGCCCCTTTGGCTTGGATTATCAAGACGCCCTGTCTGTTGATGGACTGACCAAGGTTACCCAGCCAGCTCAATGTTTGAATCTAGATGTTTACCTTTTAAACAATGTACAAGTCATACAGACATCTGGCTTAATGTGTTGTACACAATGGGAGTCTATTTGTTAATATTCTTGTAATGCAAACCACCCTCTGTGGAATGAAGTGTACTTTCACCAAGTAGGCTAAGGGCCAGCAAAACTGCTGAGTTCCATAAGCTCATTCTCTTTGGAGGGAATGCATTGCCTAAGAAAAGGAGCAAATACACCACCAAGTAAACAAGTCATCAAGAATATCAAATATTTTCTCATTTAGTCATACAAAAAAAACGTAAATGCAATACAATGCAATGTCACATCATTAATCTTTTCCAAATAGTGTTCTAGTGGTGAGTTGGAACTGTAAAATATTTTCATACAGCTACTCTAATCAGCAGTTATATGCTCTGATCGGTTTTGTATATTACGACACCTTTGTGTGACATGTGGTAGTAAAATAGTGGAGTAATATTCTCCTTTTTTGTTTCCTTGCCGTCTTTGGCCCTTTTGTATAAATAGATGTATCTTCATTAGAAGATACATCTATTTATACAAAATCATCAGATGTGTTTTAAACGTGGTTAATGCGATAGCAAACCTGATTCATATTCTCAAAGGCAAATCTTCCATAAAGGAAAATGACTAAACACACTTCATCCAGTTTTAGAATTGGATAATAGCTCACTGTTATGACCCTATGATAATAACTGATAATAACCCTAATAGGCTAGTTGTTTTCATTATATGGCCATTATACATATGTCTTGGCCAATTACACCTAGAGGTTAGGGCAGCAGATCCTTAACTGTTATATTAGTGTCACTGGTCTGACAGAGATCAGTTTGCTCTCAAGACCAGTTTGCTTGAGAGCTTTGCCTGCTTATTGGTATTGCGTAACACTGGATTAGTATTGTTTATCCAATTAAAGGGCTAACCTTTTGAACCTCGGTCAGGGCCATAAGCCTTGCATGTTGACTGGATGATTGGCTTTGTGAAGTTATAGGATATCCGTGTGTCCCGATTCACATGTTTCCATGCTCTTTTTACCTGCTGATCTACATATTATTGTTATTTTACTGCCCATATGTTGTACTATTATTAATTAATTTTACTATCTTTTGATGATCTTCATTCACCATGCTTGCTAGCCTAATCAATTTCATAATTTTACATGTCATACAAACTAGGGTTCGGCCAATACCATTTTTTTTTTCATCAGCCTTAGCCGATGACCAATACGCCGATACCGATTTTCATGACGATATTTGGGGCCGATGCTACCCTGGAAATCCAGAGTGCTCGCGAGAGCACAATTTGAATTTGCTCAGCGAGTCATTCTGGGAGTGACTCGGTGGATGGCAACAGGTTCTCTGAAGGTTCTCTGTGATTACTGTACATATTTAATACTCCATTATCATTGCTATGGATATAAGCCTGGTGTTCAAATGAACCTGATTATGCCCTCTTTAAATAAATAAATAAATACATTAAATATGTGGCAGCCGTTGTGTGCAGTAAACATTCTTTTAACAAGCCTGTTGTACTGATGCTATGTTACTTTTAGTGCTAATATATGCCTATTAAGAGGTGCGGGTAATTCAGGTAGGACTGTGTGTAGACATATTTTATTATGTGTATTATAAGGTTGTCCGGGTAAATTCTTGATTATAAAAAGTGGTCCACACACACTCAAAGTTTGAAACCCCTGTACTAGAGAATTAACCAATACCTTTTGATATACTCAGTTGCAGGGGTTAAAAAGTTTTTCTTAGGTTCCTAATGTCAACTCAAGATTATTTTAGGATTACTGTAATTCTTTGTGGTGTACAATCCACAAGCGCATATTCTTTGGGAAGGCTAATCATCTAGCTATCTTGGGCTCTATTTGACTCCCGCCTGCGTTGTTTAAATAAAAGCTTTAACCATCTTTACCCGGGTAATCCATTTATCTCTGGAGTTTCCTTCCTTCACTCTAGACCGTAGTCCAACCACAACTTCTGATCCAGTACAGTCACGCAGATCCTGTGGAGCTGGGATCTTGGGAACCAGCCAAGAGCTTAGTACCTACTAGTGCAATGTCCTGCTGCTTACTACCTTTGCTTGTCATTGGTATAACCCCAGGAATGCTTACTCTGGGGGCTCTTTGCCCTTTTTATTAGTTACAGCCCTAATCGCATTATATCCGTTGATCATCTGAGGGCACAGAGTGCAGAATTGTCAGAATGGTGTAGCCTAATTCAGATTTGCATACCAATTTTTACAACATGGCAATGGTTCAGACAATATTAGTTTAACAGAAGTTTAACAAGCTTTCTTGCTTAACTTCCTACTAGTCAGGTTTCTAGTTGGTTTTGCTGAATGTCGTTTCAGCCATTAGATGGCACCCCTCTCATTCACATATTTTTAGAATATGAATCCTCATGCTAGTCAAGGCAGTCATTTATTGCTGGGGTTCTAAGATCTTTAAAGCGAGCAAATTCCAAGTAGCATTGCTTACAGGGTTAAGTTTGTGTATCCATATAGTCATGTACTCATGGATGGACATGAACAGTGATTTCAAACACTGTCATGCCTTGTGCTGAAGCAAACAGATATGTATCTCTCCTTTGTTCAGTTGGGCGGGTTTTGGGGTATTGTTTGCTCTTCTGCGCAAACAGATTACCTTCCCTGCTCATATTGTGGATGTGCACAGAGGAGAGTCAGAGCCCTGAATGAATTAGAAGGCGATGAAAGCCATCGGTGACCTTGAGCCTGTGTGATAGTGAATTTACCACCCACCCACCATTCCCCAGCCCAAAACACTGCACTAGGGCCTATTCCCCACTATTTCTATTTGTGACGGTGGGTGTGTTGGTGTGGGCGGGTATGTGACCTGAATACCTTGATGGGTGAGTGGTTAATGTGTCCTGTTAAGAGTGTGCGCGTCCTCTGTGGGTCTTGTGTTTGAGCTCCTTGGCGGCGCGAATAAAACATTCATGGCTGCAGTCATCGGATTGGCTGAAGAGCGAGCAGATGCCTGTCAGGGTGGAGTGTAGCAAGTCTCTCTCTCTCTCTCTCTCTCTCTCTCTCTCTCTCTCTCTCTCTCTCTCTCTCTCTCTCTCTCTCTCTCTCTCTCTCTCTCTCTCTCTCTCTCTCTCTCTCTCTCTCTCTCTCTCTCTCTCTCTCTCTCTCTCTCTCTCTCTCTCTCTCTCTCTCTCTCTCTCTCTCTCTCTCTCTCTCTCTCTCTATTTCTGAGTATAAACAGATGAGGGGAGCAGACTGGTGCTGTAGTATCTCTTGGCTCACACACATACAAGTGCACACATTCATTACTTGTGCTCACGCACCCTTTAAATAGAAGAAAAGAACAGAGGGAGAGAAGGGAACTGGCTCCCACTGCAGTTGCCGTAGTCTCGCTCATGATTTAACCCAAATGGAGGGACAGAGAGAAGGGGAGCACGTGCTCACGGTGTGTATATCCTGTTTTTATTTTACTGCCATGCTGTGTTATGTTTGGACATTACATTCACTCAAGTGTGTGTAAAATTGGGTCCTCGTTCTGACTTTGCTGCGGCGAGCGGTGGTGGCTCATTTAGAGGACACTGGTAGATGGGAACAGAAGAGAGAGGTAGAGGTGGGAGTTGTGACGGAGCAGACCATAACAACCCACCCCAATACACCGCCATATGTCTCTCGAAAAAGAGCCACTTGCCTTTTTCGCCATGAACCACCAGAGGAGGTCCGACTAGGGGCACCTCGACCGAGACACGGATATGGCTGTTCTCAGGGCTAGGGAGGGAGAAATAGAAGAAGGAAGATGGCAAGGGAGCGGGGGATGCCTAAAGAGCAGGTGGAGTGAGAGAAATGACCGGTTCCCACGACTAATAGAGAGCTGCTCAGCTGTGTGCCTTATTCTTTACCATCAAATCACTGTCTTTTGTTATCAGGCATGCATGTTGAGGGACTGAAATATACCTCACAATGCAAAGATCGCTTGTATTTTCTGAGATCTTTATGAGCATGCTTTAACAATTACTTTGTTCCTTTCGTACGAGGCTATATCTACCTACTGATATATCATCATTCATGTGCCAAATACGTCAAGTAGTTGAGGTAGTGTCAACAAACAATATTTTAGAGACTTTACTTCAGTTCTTTTTGGCAGAAATAATCAATGCTACAGTGCTGTGTCAAACTTGTTGATTTATTCCCTAATCGTAGTTATGAACATGGATGAATAGGCTCATGGCAATCAATGGAAGTAAATAATTTCTATAAATCAGTCAAATGATTAATTCATCACTAAACAAATAATTGCAAATACTAACAAATACTCAAAGAGCTAAGAGCTCGTTAAGAGCTAAGGAACTTGTGTCTGTTAAAATTACACTTACTTATAAGCTTCTAATGAAGACAGCTATGACATGATCCAAACAAAGATGGGGAGAAATATCTGTAAAATTTTCACACGGAGAGAGAAAGGAGTGTTTTTTTTTTTTAAATATATTTATTTGGGTGTGAAAAGGACAATTAGCCACCAGTAATGTAATATGGAGGAGATCCTGCCCATGACCGAAAACTAAACGTGTAATATCTAATTAAATGTTAGTTTTAAATCGGTAAATGTACTAGAATAAATTGTGTGTGTATGTGTATTGTCTTTGCAGTGCAGACAGTGATTCAAGGTAATGTCTTATATGGATTACATCTATGGTTCAGCCTTCTGTACTGCTTAAACTCCTCAGAATGCATCATGACACATTACTCACAGCATTACTGACATGATACTGTTGTTTATGTGGCCCAGCAGCGAGAAGCTTTGCTCATGCTTTGCCCAATGTTTCTTCTGGGAGATAGATGGACCAGACTGTATTCACTCTCTAGAGGAGCCCTTGGCTTACCGGCTCAACGCACAATATGGAATGGACACAACAAGGAAATAGGCAAACTGTGTAGTTGCATTCTCGAGGGCAGTGTGTCTATCCACACCAGGAGACATATTAATTATTGAGCTTGGCATTCTCTTGGTTGAATGCACACAGTAGTGCAACTTAGCCAGTACCGCTTGTCAAGGAAGCAGCCTTTGGCTTTGTCTCATGCTGATCAGCCCCACATCAGCAGCACTCAATCAGAGCATCCTTGGATCAGAAAACCATTATCGGTAAATCATCTGTAAATGTCTTTTTGTTGAGGTGTGTAGTCTGTAAATGTTTAAGATGAAATGGACGTGTGACCACTTTCGAAATTCCACCATTTGCTGACACAATGTAAAAGTTCCTGCAGTGTGGAAACTGAATATCACCTTCAAATTGGTGGAGGGTGATTCCTTGGCAGTGTGAAGCATCTATGACTTTCACTTGTTTTCCTCTTGAAATCTTGTCAGGCTGTCAACAGGCTGAAGAGGTCCCTGATGGGTTTGGCAGAGTAAGATGATGGGTACGCCTACCATGTCTGCCAGTGTAAGACTTAAAGCCTAGCCTTCCTCCATCCATCAATCTCCTTATTTTTATGTTTTAAGGTCCTAAATGTTTACATTTTAGGGCGGTTAGTGTCTACTCCAATGGACCAATGTTGGATATTCAAGACAATTGTCATTTTTAACAACATTTTTCATAATTTGTCTAGAGTTGTATAAGATCAGCAACAAAAACAGGTCAATGTTGAATTGTATTGGTTTCATTCTCATTTTCCAACATGTTACTCGTGGCTTATTTAACCTTGTATTCTAAAAGTCAGGAGACCTAGGGGTTTGGACTGTACAAGGTCCAAATGGGGGGCCACTACAGTCTACCACAGGGAAAGCAAGTCCTAAATCTGTTGTGTGCTTCTGTCTCTGCTGTCCTCACACTTGGGCTGTCGTCATGTTCCCTGGCAGTGCTACTGGGAATCAAACGCACCCTTCACTCACCACATTCCTCGCCTTGCTTGCTGGGCCGGAAGGACGGGCTAGTATGGTCTAAAAGTAATTCACCAAACGTGTGTCTCATGTCACCTCTAAGAATGTCGCATCTCAATGAATGTATCCACTACACACCTACCGAATATCTTGTCAATGTCAAAAAGTATAATAATATAGATCTAAAGGCATCTTATCAACGCTTGTCTCTTAAGACTCAGGCCTGTAAGGGCATGGTATAACCCCCCCCCCCCCCCCCCCCCCCTCACTGTTTTGTGTAGTTTGTACTTCCTCAAAGTCGGAAATGCCTTAGCTTCATTCAGCTGCACGGTCTACATAATGTGAGCGGACGGTAATTGGTCACTACCTTTGCTTGGCGGAATAGACGGAAACAAAGACTGCAATTAGGTAATTTCATGGAAATAAATGTTCTGATGCTTAACGCACATCTTGATAACAGAATTATAAGTAAATTACGGCTTTCTGTTTACCATCA
Organism: Micromesistius poutassou; assembly: GCF_964030765.1. Taxonomy (NCBI): domain Eukaryota; kingdom Metazoa; phylum Chordata; class Actinopteri; order Gadiformes; family Gadidae; genus Micromesistius; species Micromesistius poutassou. The sequence goes on along the minus strand of NC_140290.1, from coordinate 5,382,936 downwards.
CTTAAATTATTGCTGTATGATATTTTTGCCACGCAATGTTTTGTTTTACAGGTCCGTCGGTGTCCGCCATTGCATTTTAAAACATGGCCAAACAGAACATGGTGTTTTTGCCAAATATTCATTTTCATCAACTATTTGCCAACAGTGGGTGAAAAGTGTTTGTGGAAGTTGACGCAAACTAATGTTGTACCATTAATTTTCTTTAGATTATATTGGGGTTTCTGGCTTGAATTTCAGATTTTATTCTTTCGCCTATCTCCAATGTTCTTGGTGTCCCAATCTCTTCTCACTATTACAATTTAGGCTATTGTCTTGACTTATAACCCTTAATCTCCTGTCTAGATTGTGTGGAAAGTAAAATGTATGGTACCCAGATGCATCACCAATGCCATAATGATGTCAATGAGTGCAACAATCTTTCATATAATTGTAGGATATTATTTGTATGGGGTTCTCACCATGACAACGTCTGCCAACCAATAACTAACAGAGGCATTACCCCATGGGCATTACTTATTCAAATTAAAAGATTAGCGTTATCGCCACAATGTTTCACCCTTCCCGAGACAACTCGGAAATGCCACCTGAAAGATATTTGACATTAAGCGTTGTTAAGGTATCAAATTGGAAGCAGGCTAGCTACGCTGTGAATAACAAATCTCCACACCTTTTAGAACCCCCAAAGGCTTTTTTGGGATGCGACACAGAATCGTACAAGCTTTAAACTGCAGATATCAGGTGTATATAGATTTCCATACACTCCCTCCCTACTGTAGACCCGGATCAACACCATTAGTCATGCCGGGTCAACATTACTACCAGCAGGACCGGTGATGTCGTCTTGTGTGGGCCTGCGACCCCCACTTGGTTGGTTGCCTCATGGCCGCTCCTTATTCCCCCAGCCCCCCGCCCTGGCGCAGAGACCCTTTTCGCCAGGCCACAGCTGTGTTCTCTGGGCACAATGGTCAACCGGTGGTGGCCATGGGTGGGCAGCTCGCAGGGTTATTTTGGTACAAAGCCCTTTGACAGGTTGCATCAGGGGCCTGGCGAATGTTTCCAGTAGAGGTGACAAAAAACTTGTGTACACAACTGATGAAACGGAAGGGTTATATCACTTAAAGCAGTCGTAATAATATGCGTATGGTTACAATTTGCAATGTGACCCTGTGGTATTTTAAGCCGCTCACGAATCACAATAACAACATTGGTTCGCGGTGTGTGCTCATGTGATGGCTGGAGAGTTGTAGGAAAGTACCACAGGCGGGCCGAGTTGCATTGTGGTGGGGATAATAGCACTACTGGGATATAAAAGTAATCTGTTATAGCTGATATCTTCAGAATACAAGTAGCCAAAACCTACATTTATTATGATTACATTATGTCGTTTTTGTTTATGTTGGCATGGCGTATGTCGTCATATTGTGATACACAATTTGGTTTAAATTTCATAAATGCATTCTTTTGGTTATTGGCCTAGGGACTCAAACAGATAATTTGAGTTAGTATATTTAGTATTGTTTGTTCCCCTCTCAAGACATCAAGACTCAAGACTCAAGTCTATATATAGACTTGTGTCTTGAGAGGGGAACAAACAGTTCCCAATGAGGGATCCATACCAATAAGACACACTAGTGTCATGCAAATGTATGGAAGACGCTTCAGACACAGACAGACACGCACGCCGCACACGCACTATAAGTTCTTATTTACATGAATGCAATGATTTACATTTGAATACATGCCCGCACAAGCACATGAATGCCCCGTGCAGAACATTGTTGTAAGGGTGTGACTAAAGCAGTGGAGCTATCATTATCGTTATATATGTGTGGATATGTCATTCTGAGACAGTGTCATCTAAACACTGCTGTTTCTTATGATAGAATTTGATTTAATTGTTATTGCTATGGAAATTATTATATTGATATTAACATGGATATCAATTACTTATTAACATTCAGCAGTAGGGGTGTAACGATACACTAAAGTCACGATTCGGTACGTACCTCGGTACAGCAGTTTTTATTATTTTATTTTTAACAAACAATTGGATTTTGATTTATTTAATTGTATCAAACAAATGCCTTACACAAATGGAAAGACATCAAATACAATTGAGGATAAAAACACAATAAAGTCCAGGACTTATTTCCATTGTGGTCCTCAACACAAAACATCAGGACAAGACAAGACACTTACAGTGTTTGATAATCAATAAAAACGTTTTTTGTTTTTTTCTAAACCGTTAGACCCGTACCGAAAAGGTCGGTATGAATGAGCATCGTTACACCCCTATTCAGCAGTAACATTCAATCGCATTCAAATTTCTACTGAGTAATTTCTACCAAGTCTTTTTTTCAGTATGAATTCGACAATGTGTTGGCTCTCCAACCTGTCTTCTTCTAAGGAACGCATTACTTGCTAGTCAGCATGTTATGAATTAATGTTATTAATACAAATTTGTGATGGAGCCTGTTTCAACATCAGTGTAAAGGCTCCTATTTTGGCTCTCCTAAAGGCTCTAGGAGGCTGTGGGGGCTGTGTTTGTCTCTGTCTGCTATATTTACACCGCAATACGCTTCCCGCTCCTTCTGGGTAGAGTCTCTTGGGGGACCGATGCAGTGTGTGCATGCACGTCTTTTGTGGAGCGAGAGCTCAGACGTAGGGGGTTGAGTATGTGATCCCAATCATAATGCACCGGCAGTGTGTCATGCATCTGCTCAGAGAAGGTGGTTTACATGCCTCGGTAGATGCAGTCAAAGCATAGTGTCGCCTGATGTCGGCCAGGTGTCCTGTATACATCTGCGTTATTTCTCTATTGTCTTAGCACTGATAAGTACAACAAATTGTAACAGTTCTCAGTCATCCATTGCTTTGCCCTTGATCTGCTTTGCGATGCATTTCTGTCTTGCAATGGGCTGGAGCAATCAAAATTATCCTTTTAATATGGATGTGGGTTGAATTATAAAGCATCAGTTCACTGCACGCAAAAAAACTGCTGTGCAATATTTAACATGAAGGTTTGAACATTTTGAAACAAATCTTGAGTGTATTGGTTTTATGTGTGCATTCTCTCATTGTCTGAAGCATAAACACAACCAAATTCTTACTTATTATCAGCAGCCATGAACCAAAGCCAGGCTTTGCACATGAACTGTGGTCTGATACCCTTCAAGCTAGATTCTAAGCTGTGATACAACTGCAGTTTGTATTGCAGTCCAGCCCCCTGCTCTTGGCCAATCAGCCACTAACAAACGTGGACCACTAATCCAGTCCATTCTGCCAGTGAGCCAGGCGGACCTAATGCCCACATTAGCTTCAAGGTATTCAAACATCCCTACCAGCTTTCTGTCTAATATATTCTGCAAGGGAGTTTGGCCTTTATGAACGAACAAAACCTTAACTCCTCTGTTATACATGCGCAACACTTCACTGGCTTTAACCCTTTCAGTCTGGCCACACTAGTACAACAAACAACATTACAATGTACTATCATTCAAGTCATTTTAATGAGTTTGATGGCTAACCTCATCAAATCAAATCAATCTATCTCGCTTTGCCCTTGTCTATGGGTATTGTATTTGGGTCTATGTGCTCTGCCAGTTAATGTTGTGTTAGGATCTTCAACCAAGGATCTTCATCGTTCTAAAATAAGACTGGTATTAAGAGAAAATGGATGTTGTCAAACTGTCTAACCTCAACCTCAAATCACATTCTATTGGGGACAGGGCAGGGATGATATTTATGGCCGCATCCGAGAGAGGGCTAGGCTTCTCAGACACTGATTGAATAATGCCAGGGTGTGTGGCTCGTTTCAGACATATTGCTCAAAAACAACTACAGAATTATAAATAAGTTGGCCTCAAAACTGCAGAGAATTCTGTCTTTTCCCCTGTTGGACCGTGCGCCATCCTCATTAGTTCTAACTGGGCTGTCATTCGTGGTCTCTAGTGAAGTTCCCCATCGGATTTGGTTCTGGTCAAAAGGCAACAGTAATTGCAGACACCATCTCCTTGGGTAGTGTCACTATGAGGTCATGGAGTGACGATGAAGAAAGTGGCTGTAGGGAGGTTGCAGGGGGGCACCGTCAACATTGCATTTATTTTTATTAGGGTTTCAGGGATAATTGTGATACAAACAGGTGCCTTTCATATCTCCGGGATTCCTTTTGATTATGACTTAAGCTCCGCTATAATTGGGTCTTGGGTATGTTACTATGGTAACGTTATCAAGCTCTTAATTTCCGGCGAGGTCATTTATTATCCTTTTTTTATTAACTGTTCTTAGCAGGACATTGGTATAAACAGCGGCCACTTTCCTTTAATAATGAATAGGCTATATATATATATATATATACCAAAACCCCTTCTTTCATTTGTGGTAAGTAGAAAAACAGTTGGCCGTTATGAAAGCACCCAATTGTTTTCAAGTGATGCAGTTCATAAGAAAGAATAGCTGTCCAGTGAATCTTGGGCCTTATCTTTTTACTTGTCCCCAAGTACATGAATTCATATTTTCAAACGATTGTGTGGATTTAGTTTGAAAGGGATGCACAATAATGGTTTTCTTTGAGAAGATAACCGATTAAAGTTGCAACGTGTACTATTTCTACTAGCTTGTAGCGTAAAACAACCTGGACATATAGTTAATGCTGATCAATAGTGATTTCAATAATTGTAGCCATCAAATCCCATCCTATAACTGATGTATTCACAAAATACTAAATGGTGGCCTTCCAGTCCATCTCTTTGTTTATAAGAATCGTACTTTCAACACTCTCAAAACCCCTGTTAACCCCAAAGAACACTGTTATGGAGTCATTTTAATTCACAAAATCTTTCTTGGTTAATGCTTGGTCTAAAGTTGTTTATTTATTAGCTATTATCTCAGACAATTCTCTTTTGATTGTTGTAATGATTTGAAGATAATCAAATCACTTGAACTTTTGATGAGGATCAACCTCCTATTGAATTATTCTGCAGTCACGATGGTGCTCTTGTTTTGTAGTACCTGTGGAGTTTCAGAGGCATTGGCCCAGAGATCCTAGTGCCATATGGCACCTAGGGATGTGGCCAAGCTGTTAGGGATGATGAACTGGGAAGAAAAACAGGAAGTGGAGCAGCATGTGACCAGTCGCTTGTCAATAGAAAACGTAGTAGCATATCAAGTTTCTTCTCTTCAATGCGTCCTTTTCTATGGCTCCTCTAGATCTCACATCCATTGTTAACTTAGTGCGTTTTGTCCCTTTTGACCTCTGCATTCTTGGGTTACTCATCCACTTTTGGCCTCTTTGTCGCCGTCTTCCCCCCACTAACCTTCCACCATTGTCTTTGACAGGGTCTAGACGAGGAGGCTATCGTGGACCTTGGGAAGACCAGCTCCACCACCAACACCAACTATGAGATGGAAGAGCTGGAAAGTAAGTTCACTCCAGTCTCACAAATCAGATATTAGGTTAAGATCTATTGCCACTTTTCTAAAGTATATCTAAAGTCTCCTTTGACATAGTAGGACCCCTGGAGCCGAGATTAACTCCACTAGGACAAAATAACCATCACCCTTCCCAAATGTATGTTTTGTTTTGCCTGTTCCAGATGACAAGGCAACATGGTTGGCCCATGATGGGCCTAGTGTCCTAATAACCTGTAGCGGGGGTTGTTGCTGCTGCTGGAGTTCTACAAGTACAGAAATAATCTGCAGTTGGCGCTCGCTCACCCTGTGTGGGTGTTTAAGCAGGCATTGGTGTCACACTTCAGGCATCCGTGTTATGAAGGTGTACTGTCACAAGGCTACGTGGCCAAGCTTGCCTCCAGCCCATTCCGGTCAATATCCAGCAGCACCCACAGGGTTATGTATTAGATAGGGGTCAGTAGTCAGAACAGCTCTCTTTGAAAATAATTAAAAGCTTCAATGAGACTTAACCTGTATGAAGATGGGTCAACTAAATAGTAACTGGTACGATTGGACAAGGACTGGACACCGCCGGCGGTTTTAACACCAATATTGAAAAGGTGTTAAATGGATTTTGTGCTCTGGCTTCTTCTTGTGTGAGTTGTGATGGTTAAATCGACCGGGTTCCTCTGAAGGTGGTTGCATTGCTGGGAGGCGGTTCAGACAGCGGCTGGATTGTTTCCATCCGGTGTGGACCAATCAATCCCCTACCCTGTGATCTCACATCCACCGCCTGGGGTGACAGACAGACGAGTGGTGCTCATTCATGCCTGTGTCTGTCTGTCTGTCTGTCTGTCTCACTCTGTATGTGTCTCTCTCTCTTTGAAAGACTGCACCCCCACTTATTTTAGTTTTTATATATAACATTCTTATTTTCAACAATCTGGTGCCTTTCCTCTTTCTACCCTTTCATCTTGTTCATCTGGCTCTCCCCCTCGCACTCTCTGTCTCTCTCGCTGCCCCCATACAATCACCTTGTGTGTTCGATTTTAGTTTTCATCCCCTCCCACGGGTCATGCGCATGCATTTTATTTTCTGCTCCTCCTGGGGCGTAAGTCCCCTAGAATGTGACTCATCCGTGAAAAGAGTAGAAGAAACGACTATTGGAAGTGAAAGAAGAATGAGAGCCTTTGCCTCTCCCAGTGCTCCCATTGGCTGTTTACCACGGTGACGGTGGAAGTGGATCACCTTCTATCATAATAATGATATTTATATACGCAGCACACATTATCCGTCTGTGTTCAGACCCAGCCATGATGGTGGTAGACGATGCTCTCCTTTGACGGAGGAGGTGTGACCCTCAAGGGGCTTGAGGGAATACACCAACCTGCCTTTCTCATCCGCGTCGAGTGGGTTGAGGAGGGCGTAATCAGGAAGTGTTGGAAAAATAATCTTCCCGCTTCCTTTTTCTGTGGAGAACAGTATCAGATCCCTGTTCATGGGCACAATCTGCTTCTGTTTCATGTCTCGGACTGATTGTCCGGAGGAAGGTAGGCCGGTTCCTGACCTGTGACCCATTGCTGTCGCCGCTCCCAGGCTCACGCACTAGTGTGAGATTTGTAACCGTTTCCCTGGAAACTTCTCGCACCCACCACAGTTTTGGTTATGTGACTGAAACGAACGGGTGTCTCCCCTGTAAACAGTTGGGAATTTCCTTTCCAACTTGTTGTAGTAACCGCTGTTGCGGTGTCCCAGACCGACGGGATCAAGTACCATGATAAGGAATTGTTTAAACACCCAGACCAAATTGGATGTAATCTGAGGGATGTGTACCACAACGTCTTAGCTGACCCGCTCCAGATTGTCACTGCCCTATTGGCAACAACACGCATCTCAAGTTACCCCCAGCCTAATTAAGTGATCGTCAAGGGATGCATTATAAGAAATGGATATTGGGAGGTTGTATGTAGGTTTGAAAGAATAATGTAGCTCAGCATGTAATACACGTTACACTTGGATCATCACATGAAAAAGTGACTGCTTGTCCAAAGTTGTTATTGCAGCAGGAGGCTAATAGAGGTCAGGCTTCCTCAACACAACAATGACTTTGACTTGTGTAATGGAAATATTTACAATGTTTTTTTTACAATATTTACAGTGTTAAAATTAATGTCGTAGTTAATCCTTTAGAATGTATTGTGTTAGACTCCCCACCTACTTTAAGTGGGGGGGTCAAACGCTTGTGTTCAAGGTCGGCCATAAGATGGAACCATACAATGTTTCCCAGAATCTAACCGCAAGGTTAACCACAAGCCTGGTTTTACTTATATCCTCACATCCATATATCTTGTTAACTTTGTTAACCATTCTATTCTAAAACGATTAACAATCTTTTTAATGTACATTTCCATGCGTGATTTTCAAAGATATATATACATCGGAGTTTGCTACTCAGTTTGCTAATCAATTCCTACTTGTGTGCTGATCATTAAAGACAATCAACAGAGGAATTACCTTATCTAATATTTTATATTAGATAAAGTCGGTTCTCTGCGCAGAGAACCTGCAGGTACCCGCAAGGAGTTCCCTGTAGTGCTCTGCAGCAGGCAAATAAATTTAATTTAAAAAAAAAGATTTTTTTTTTTATTAAATTTGTTTCCGATTATAAATTTTTCTGCATCGAGGCGGAATCGTTCTGGAGAGAATCGCGATGCATCAAAGAATCGTTTATTTTTCCCACCCCTACCAAAATTGTTACCCTACCAACCATCTCACTACCCACCAAATCTTTAGTTCAGACTCAAGAGACGCGTCTGAACTGCATTTGAACATTTTCCTCCTGTATTCACATACGACCTCCACAAAGGCTACCCAAGTGTGTGTGTTCTTTATTAAATAAGTTCCCCCACACTTGCCAGGTCACAGGGCGGTGTACGTTGGCGTCCACGTCCCCCTGGGTCGAGAGAGGAGAGGCAGGCATCGCCACCGCGGACACCGACACCACCGCAAGAAACGGGACAGGGATGCCGAGGAGGGCAAAGAGGATGGCAGGGAGTCGCCGTCTTACGGTTGGTAACCAGGGGCAACCTATCGACACACGGCATACCCCCCCCCCCCCCCCCCAAGTAGCCCTGAGTTTTAACTCTCATCACTGTTTGTGCATGTGACTCCATCTTTATAACACTTGTTTTACACACACACACACACACACACACACACACACACACACACACACACACACACACACACACACACACACACACACACACACACACACACACACACACACACACACACACACAGGGCACACTCTCCTGCATTGCCTAAGAGAAGCGTTGAGGGTATCTTTCATCAAGCTGAGGGGGGAATAAAGGGCACAGCCAAACACCCCCAACACTGGTTGAAGCCGTTGACATTTCAGACACGTTAAGAGAGCGAGAGGAGCTGACAGACTGATGTGTTACTGTTAATCAATGGCACAAATGTTAAAGGGTATGGCCAGGGTCTTTTGATTTGTTATTAGCCTGGACCTAACCTTTTCAACGACAGTTGGGCAACTAATTAGTCCCAGCCTACCCAGCCTTTGTCATATGGGTTATAAGGTAAAAGTTGCATTAATGTTTCCTCCTCCATGACTTCACGTTTTGTGTTGATATTTCCTTGAATGATTCCCCTTTTCCCCCCGGTTGGTGCATACAGACACCCCGTCCCAGCGGGTGCAGTTCATCCTGGGCACGGAGGACGACGACATGGAACACGTGCCCCACGACCTTTTCACCGAGCTGGATGAGCTTTCCTTCAGGCACGGCAGCCACACGGAGTGGAAGGAGACGGCCAGGTCAGAGAGCACCACCCTCCTCCTCCGACATATCTTATTCAGGCAATGTTGCACCAGGGGGCCGCCATTCATGCTGGTGAGGCCAAGCACGACACAATCGTTCACAATTGGCTCTCAAACTAAAAAGTTTTGTTTGGGCGCCCCGGTGGCACACTGGGCTTAAAGCGTGTACCATATAGGCACAGTCCTGAACGCAGTGACCCAGGATCGAATCCGGCCTGTGGTCATTTGCTGCATGTCCTCCCCTCTGTCTTCCACACTTTCCTCTCTATCTCTCTCTATAATAAAGCAGACAAAATGCAAAAATAAATCTTTTGTTCAATCTGATAAAAAGTTTTGTTCAATCTGTTTTCCCTGGAAATACATGGGGTCTGACTCATACCCGGAATACATTTAGTGATATGTGTAAGCTTGTTTACAACTCGAACGCGAGTTTGCTGCTCCAGCAAGTAGGAAGTACCTAATTTACAACTGACCTAGCAACGGAGAGGCTTCCTTGTCCCTGGCGTGTAGTCAGCCAGCCAACTTGAGTTAATGCTTTCTAGAGATCAAGGGATTTCCCGTACTGGATCACTCAAGGCTTTGCTAGCTCATTCTTGTTGTACCCAAGAAAAAACTTTTCATGGACAGATTTTGCAACTACTTAACTCGTAGCACTATGTTTTGGTTCTAATCACATGCAGAGTAATATTTATAGTGATAAGGCATTGAAAATTGGAGCATAGTTAAGTGTGCGGTTTTGCCTTTTTGATCACTCATGAAACGTTTTGTTTACCAATCGGGTTGTTTGGTCTGAACTACCCGTGGTGAAATGCAAAGACTTAATCAAACATTGGTATGTACAGGGGGAACAACACAGTCCTACAGAACTCGGAGCCTTCCAAATGAGACCCAGAACAACAAACAAGCATCCACTAAGGCTGCAAATAGACATGATGGCCGGGCCATCTGGTCATAATACTGCAGTGTTAGTAAAGCTGTGACAGTTTTACATTGTGTGTGTGTGTGTGTGTGTGTGTGTGTGTGTGTGTGTGTGTGTGTGTGTGTGTGTGTGTGTGTGTGTGTGTGTGTGTGTGTGTGTGTGTGTGTGTGTGTGTGTGTGTGTGTGTGTGTGTGTGTGGGCAGGTGGCTGAAGTTTGAGGAGGACGTGGAGGATGGTGGGGAGAGGTGGAGCAAGCCCTACGTGGCCACGCTGTCCCTCCACAGTCTGTTCGAGCTGCGGAGTTGCATCCTCAACGGCACCGTCATGCTGGACATGAGGGCCAACACCATAGAGGACATTGCAGGTACGCACAAAGTATATTCGCAATGCTGTCCTCTTTTGGATTGACATTCATTTATTATTAGCTTTAGTAAGGCTTTTGCATAAATGTTTTATTTTTTAATCAGTGTTTATAAACAGGGTTTATAATTATTATAATTACTTGAAACTTGCAATAAATATCAGTCAGGCATAGGCTGGGCAGTAATTGATTTCCAAATATAGGCGTAGCCATGTTTTTCAAAACACTCCAGCCAATCAGTGACGCTCTTCCCTGTTGCCGAATCCGGTTGAAATTCAAACTGATTATAATCGGAGAAAAACCTTTGTTGCCGATATCAATAAATCCTGTCTGTGTCTGTCTGGCCTCAGACATGCTGATCGACAGCATGGTGGCATCGGGCCAGCTGAAGGAGGAGCTGCGCTTCAAGGTGCGGGAGGCCATGCTCAAGAGGCACCACCACCAGAATGAACGCAAGCTCAGCAACCGCATCCCGCTGGTGCGCTCCATCGCCGACATCGGCAAGAAGCACTCCGACCCGCATTTGCTCGACCGAAACGGTGAGAAACCACACGACTGCACTCTCGTTACCTATTCACCAGAATTGATTTTAATTTCTCCGGAGCCAAAGCGACAATTCTCATGTTATGTTCACCCCCCACCCATGCCAGCATAAAAGGTGGAAGGTTGAAAGTGAGTAGAATCCAGGGAACAGTTGTTAGTGGGGGGGTCATACGTTAGTGACAGAGCAACATGGGGGGTAATCACTATGCTGGCATGATCGTCTTGGCCTGGCTTCAGGGTTTCTTGAATGATTGCTTCAGTTCCCAGGGATTATGCAAGAGGTCGTGCTCAGAGTGATAAGCGTTTTGTCAACTGGAATTGCGTGAGTGCGTGCGTGCGTGCGTGTGTTTTGTATATATATATTTTTGACTGTAGTAAGTAGTATGAATGTCTGTCGTGCATTTCTGTTCACCGTTTGCTGGGCTGTGCTTCTATGAATGATTTGGCAGTGAGGATCTCATTGTAGACCAGGCACCTGCATTTTAAATGCCAAAACGTAGCCTATTTTTAAATGTAAAGTATTTGAATGCCATTTGTATAAATGATTTATCTGTTTGGTCTATACCATGTAATACATGCCTACAGTAGTGCCTTTTAATATAGTTTGTACAAATGCATACAGTGCACCTTTGTTTGCGCTAACTACTGCATGCCTGCCTCTTTGAAGTACGCAATGATGCCAGTCACCTGCTGAGTGCTGTGAACGGTTGATTGGTTTGAAGCTCGCAAGAGGGGCAGAGGGTCTTTTTAGGATGGTTCACCCTACACCTCCCTGTGCATCGCACCTGACCCGGTCCTCTCCCCACACACCTCCACACCTTCTGACTGCACTACTGCACCACCCCTCCTGTTGCTTCACTCCCCCCTCCCCCTCTGCCGTCTCCTTCTGAAGTCATTGTCCTCTGTGTTCTCCTCCCTCATCGAGTTCTCCCCTTTGCTCCATCTCTCCTCTTGTATTCCTTCTCGTTCCTCCTCTTTTCCTTTTTCTACCCATCTCTTCCTCTCTCCGCCCCGTTCCCCTTGTCTGTTCTCCTCTTCCTTACTGTTGTCTCCCATTAGGAGAGGGCCTGTCCTCCTCTCACCTCTCCCTCCAGAAGCCCGGCCCGTGCGCCACCATCGGCAGCCTGTCCCAGAGGCGTGAGTCGCGGGTGGCCATTCTCCTCAACCACCTGCTGCCCTCCTCCTTGTCCTCAACCACCACTGCCGCCGCCGCCACAGGCGCCTCTCCTTTGACCACGCCCCATAACACGCCCCCTTCCGACCGATCCGTCTCCCAGTCCCAACAACACCAGGGCCACGGCGGCCGGGGCATCCCCGAGGTGGTGGTGTCCCCCCCAGAAGACGAGCAGCCGCAGACCCCCACGGACAGGGGAAGACCACTGCCCTTAGAAGGCAAATATCTGTGTTACCCGCCAGTGTGAGTCACTGCTTGAACAGAGAAAAACTAGCACTGGGCATGCTGGCTCTTCTCCCCCTGCTCACACAGCCCCCGACCCACCCCACCCCCCCACCAGCCATGTTGTCATCACCAACCTAAAAACTGCACTCACAAGCTCTGCTTCTCTGATTCTCCCTCACCTACCTTTTTGTTTGTCTTCCCAAGTCAAACATATTTCTGTGTGTGTTGCTTGGCCCTGTCCCAATCCATACTTAACTTGTTGGAACTGCATGGCTGTCCTCCAGATAGTCTGGTCCTGTTTGCCGCTGCTCAGCCTGCCATACCGACCCATCCACCATGTGTGGTGTGTGTGTGTGTGTGCTCTCGCCCGATATCCACCCTCACCCACTTGCACATCCACTCCAGTCTCTTTTCAGCTCAAACGGCTTAAGAAAAGTGTACACCACCAGAACAAGCCCCTCTTCTCCCTCTATACTCCTCCATGTTGGTAAAACAACTTTCAAACAGGAGTCTCCCATTTGGGACTCGACACAGGTTCTCTTAATCCAACCAAAGCTTTAACTCCACCATTTAATATCTCAGTCCGACTTTTCCATTGCAAATCTCGGCACATGCAAACCCCCATTTGGATTCCTCCTCCAACGTGGGAGTGTAAGGCTCCAAGATGTTTCCTCATTAAGACACGGGAGATCACAGCGTGCCAGCAGCCTGCCTAAATATAAGCCCCTGCCAGAGCAGGGTGTCTGTGTTTCCACGTACCGTCCGTGGCCCAACCAACAGTTTGTTCTGTGTGTGTGTGTGTGTGTGTGTGTGTGTGTGTGTGTGTGTGTGTGTGTGTGTGTGTGTGTGTGTGTGTGTGTGTGTGTGTGTGTGTGTGTGTGTGTGTGTGTGTGTGTGTGTGTGTTACCTGCACACAACTTTGTGTGCTTCCCCACCCCCCCCCCCCCCCCATGTGAGATTGCACACATGGTGGTTGAACTGGGAGGTATGGGTTCCTTGTAGAGGTGACAACAGGGCCGTAGGGGATACTAAAAGGTTGGGGTGGTCTTATTATAGATCAACTGCTACCGCTGTAATTCTACTCTCCACGAGGAAGACCACCTCATCTCCGCTCAGGCCTGTGAGGGACACCCACGAGCACACAGTTTAAGGACGTGGGTTATTCATAGTGAGTTAGGGAATTCATGGACTACAGCACAGCGTTTTGGATGGGGGTTTGACACGACACAACATATTGCATAGGGATGTGACCATTGTGCATAATATAGCTGGGTGGATTAGTTTTAAGGGAAGTAACTAAATGGTTAATCATTCTTGGAGTTAATTCGTAACAGAAAACACCTAAATATTAATCTTTGTAAAGGGGGCCAGGGGTGACTATTTTCCTAATGGTGTTTGTTATTTTTAACCGTCATCTGTCTTTTAACTCAAACTATTGACTTAGTCCTCTAACTCGCATTCGAAAAAAATGTCATCAAAGTCTCTACCAATGGCTATTTACGTAATCTGTTTTTATAGAGCATATAAGAATGAACAAACCCACAAAGAATGTTTAAAGTTTTATATTATAATTTATTATAATTATTTTCGTTATGTCATTATTGTCATTAATGTCATTATTTTTATTCTTATTTACTCATGCCAACAATATGATGCAACCTTTTTGCCATGCTGGCATGGATGCGCATTCTGGCGCATTCTGGACTGGCATGCGTTGGCGGATGCGGCCTAAGCTGATTTACACACCCCATCACCCCTTATCCCGCCCCCCTGTGTTCCACGTGGCTTTGTTGGGAATGCTAGCGATGGCGCACATGCTCGCCACCTGGGATGGCTACCAGGGCCTTATCCATTCGGGTCAGCCCCGGGGGGTACGAAGTCAAGGGGAACGGATCACCAGGCCGGCCCCATGCTGACACCGTGTCTCGCCGATTCGGTGAGATCGTTACAGCGCCATGAACGAGCGGCTCACAAACGTATCAGCAGTTTTAAACGGCCTCGGTTTAACCTTTTTGGTTGATGAATTATTGAGCTGACGTGTTGTGTCTGTGAGGAGGGGGGGAGCTGACGAAGTGTGGACGCGGTTGCTCGCATGTGTTGAAGCACGTGTCATAGGGATGAGCAAGAGCGAGGAGAAGGAGGGCATTTGCTTCTGCTATGGATTTACATACATTACCCTTTCATTTCATCTCCCACTATTAAGTGCTAGCGTTTCCTGTCGTGTGTGTTGCCTCGCGTCTTGTGGGCCGTGTTGAAGTGTGTGGCCAATTATGCTGAGAAAGGGCTTCAACACCTGTCACTGCCCCAAGTCCCCAGACGGTGTACGGTCGCGCATATTCAATGTCTCTAGCGCCTCGCCTTCATGGGTAACCAAGGGTAACCAAGCATTAAAACAAAACTACAGAAAACAATGCCCAAGAAACATAAACAATACCAGGTCTATCTAGTCTATTTTCAAAACGATAGGTTCAATAAAATGAACCACAATTTAGAAATTCAGCAAAATAAACATTGTGCGTTTCGCCTTCCTAAATTCTCCCCCCCCCCCCCCAAGCGCCTGACCTCCCCCCTCAAAACTAATGATTGACAACCCCTGCCTCTGTCCCCCTCTCCCATCCCCCCTCCATCTCCGGCCCCATATCTCTCCCAGGACCTCTTGTGTCGCCCAACTCCTGCCCCAACCTGGACACCAAGGCAGCGGAGAGGAGGTCGTCCAAAGCAGGGGTCAGTAGAAAAAGCAGCGGTTTCGACTTTAGCAAGGTAACCTAACCCCCCGGCCACCCCGGTACTGGGCAGAGGTTCTCCTCCGATCCCCATCCAACTCCATTCTGCTGGAGAGCGCCTCATCATAGCTCATGCTCTTCATTGATCATGGACTGGAGCCATGAAACCTTTCTGGTCCTCTGAGCGAGCACTTCAACGCTCAGATGATAAAGCATCGTGTGACTTGGGTTCTGATGTTTTGTTTTTGCCTGCAAAAGATGGTACCCCATCTATAATTGCATTGCACAATGCATCATCCATCATCCAACATAGTTTGAATTGAAAAGCTAAGCATAGAGTGACTGTGTCAGAGGCTATCTCTGTTAGCTTACTCTAAGTTACTTTTCTTGTCCATATAAGGAAAGATAGTCATCATCCTGGCTGCCCTTGTTCAGAACTGTGTAGTTCTCCTTGTAGATGCTATCTTTCCTTGTTGGTAGCCCTGTGCACCTCAATTCTTGGAAAACATGAATTCTTGGAAACCAATTCCTCAATTCCTGGCCTTCCTTCATTCCCCATTTTGCTGCACCAATAACCATTCTAGTTTTCTAGTTCACTGGTCAATACTTAAAAAATGTACACATCTCCCTAAAGAGACATGCAAAATAACTCTCCAAATAGAGAAACGATTCATTTGGACATTATGGCTGCATTCCTACTCTATCCCCCACTGAAAGCAGCCTTGTTGCCAGTCTGTGACCTTTGCTTCCCTTCTCTCCACCGCTTCATTGGCGATGCTGTCTGAACTCTCTCTGGCTGCGCTCCAGGTGGACATGAACTTCATGAAGAAGATTCCTCCGGGTGCGGAGGCCTCCAACGTGCTGGTGGGCGAGGTGGACTTCCTGGAGAAGCCCATCATCGCCTTTGTGCGCCTCTCGCCCGCCGTCCTCATCACCGGCCTCACCGAGGTGCCGGTGCCCACCAGGTTAGCCCCATTGAGCCCAAAGCAAACCACCGGGTCGGGGCAGAATCATGTTCAGACAGGAGTATTCACGTGTGAACTAGACTTACGTATACAAAGTGCCTGAAAAGGGCCGCTACATTGGTGCTTGTGAGCTTTACTCTTACTTTTTTGGATCACACTCTGATTATGAACCAAAATTCTCCAGATGTGAGTGACACATCTGGTCTTGGGAACCTTTTAAACAACTTGGCCAAGCAATGCAAACAACCAGGCCGATCAATGAATCCTTAGTGGAGTCGATTGATTATAAGCTTTGTAACTTGATACATTAAGCATTGTTTGCTGTATAAAAATGCCTGATTTAATATCCCATTCAGTAGTAGTAATTCAGCTGTTCTACCATACCTACCATCTCAACTTATGTAGATCCTCACTTTAATTGTGCTATTCCTAAAACAATCTTGCATATTCCAGCCTTTATTTGTGTGTACATATGCATGTGTTTAGATAAACAAGCTCTCTAGGAACTTGAGACTCTTATTTAATTACATTTGTTTTTTTAATTGAAATGTTGTTTTACCAATTATTTTGGTGGCAAAGGTTAAAAAAATGGGACATTACTGTTATATGGTTACCGCTGCAGAATTGAAGCACACACATTTTCATCCAGCTGCCATATTGTCTACAACATACATTTTGCAGTACACATCGATTCTAGCCAGCCTGAAATCAATATTCGGATTAGGTGGTGGAAAAAAAAACGCATTCCATTCGTCAGTATGGTGGGGTTACTTGTTGGCATGACGACCTGTGTGTCATTGCAGGTTTCTGTTCTTGCTTCTGGGACCTCATGGAAAAGGCCCCCAGTACCATGAGATTGGCAGGTCTATGGCCACTCTCATGACAGATGAGGTGAGAACAGTAGATGAGTAATGTAAATGCATATTCACATGTATATTATAGTAGTATTTGAGCTAGGAGATCCCTGTTTAATATTAATGAAAGCTCTTATTGAGTTTACTTACTTACATTTTAAGACCAAGATTGTATGCTAAGATGGAAACTGGATGAGCTTGTTGGCACTTTACTGGTTAACTACAATCATGGATATTTATATATTGACACAGTACATTCTCTCACACTACAAATATGTGTTATTGCTTTTACTCAATGATCTCTGCTTATGTTGATGACTGCTCCGTAGATTTTCCATGACGTAGCCTATAAGGCCAAGGACCGAACAGATCTCCTCTCTGGTATCGATGAGTTCCTGGACCAGGTCACAGTCCTGCCTCCTGGGGAGTGGGACCCCACTATACGCATCGAGCCCCCCAAGAACGTCCCCTCCCAGGTCAGGCCCTCTCACTCTCTTTGTCTCTTTCTGTCTCGGTCCCTGCCTCTCTCTCTGTCTCTGTCCCTGTCCCTCTCTGTCTCGCCCTCCGTCAATGTCAAATGAATTAACCCCAAAAGCTTATTTTTTTTCATGGGAATCAAACTGAATGAAACAACATAAGAAAATATAATTATTTTGATCAATCAATCCATCAATGTGCAACAATAATTGAAAAATCTATTAACATACATACATTAACATACATATAGCTTACATTTAATTACAATTGCTACCTTTACGATTTTATTTATTGTCAATGTTTTGCTGCTATGATCGCACATTGCTGTATTCATGCCAACAGCTAATATAAGTTTATTTATATCTGGAATATTTTCAAAGTCCAGAGGGGTATTCCATCAACCAGGCTAAGCGCAAAGCCAGGCTTATTTTGCTTAGCCGGGCTTCTTTCAGCTAGAGTTGCGTTCCATGAACGTGACTTAAGGGAATCTCCGCTAAGTAACCATGGCAATTTATCCGACCAAACTAACCTGGTCGGGAGCAGGTTAACTGTCAGGCTAACTTGAGCGGTGTTTCAGAGAAATCCATCTGTCAGCAACAATTGTACCATCAGAAGGTTCCGCCAAGCCTAGTCCTCACAATTTTGTCATAAATGTACATATATGAAGTACAAACAGTGTATATAATTTCACTAAGGGTCCAAGATTAAATTATGCAAGTATATTAGTTATTAGTAATTATGTGAGTATTTCATAGTATTCTTAGCGTTGGCTTCATTTTGTAATTCCCTTTATTCATTTTCTTAATTCCCTAATTAAGAATATTCAAAGAAATGGAAAATAAATGGCATGAAAAGTTATTTGATTTCTCTTGTAATCCTTCCTATATTACTAATTGCGTGGGGATAGAACCCCGAACGACCGGGTGCAAGTCCGACACGTTAACTCGAGACTATCTCCCTGCTTCCAAATCCATGGTCAATATTAAATTAAAATATGCTTAATACTACTTATGCATTCAACAGTTTGCCAATCTTTGTGCCAGGCAGCCTCCCTGTTTCTATTAATGGTTACGGTGTTCCCTTTTTGAGTTAGCCTATTATATGCTTGTACTCCTCATAGACCTCCACAAGCAGCTTCTGTTCGCCGCTGGAAAAGATCCCGCTCGGTCCTTTTCGGACAGTTGATCCATGATTCGACATTCACGGTTATGGGCTGGTTACATATCTCGTGAACGTGCGTAATCCAGGATAACGTTAGCCTGGCTTGAACTAACCTGAGCAAGGCGCGGCTGAACTGCGTTGATGGAACGGCTTAAGCCTCAAGTGGAAGTTGGCGCTAGTTCTAACCGGGCTTAATCAACTAAGCGCCGCTTTCGTTAGTGACTTTGATGGGATACCCCTCTGGTTGGCCTGGGAAAGTTGTTTTGAATCCTGTGTTCCAGATGTTTTAACTAGTGATCCCGTAGCTAGGTCATTCTTCATACTTTTGATGTATAGTATGAAGCCATACAGCCGGTTACATCGCTAAGAAGACTAAGTTCATGTTTGTCTGCGTGTTGTCCGATGACCTCTGACCTGCAGATGAAGAGGAAGCAGCCGTCCCAGCCCAACGGACTAGCGTCTCCATCCCCGGGGGACATGGAGAAGGAGGAGGACGAGCACTCCGGACCTGAGCTGCAGAGGACCGGCAGGTGAGCTGTGTACATATGAACTCAGGCCTTTGACCTGGCCTCCAATATTGAAGCTTTGTGAGACCATCCAGATATTCAACTTTGCGTTTCACAATTCACATCAGTCTGGCCTTGGCTGAGCAGCAATTGATTGAAAAAAATAAACAATCCATCCAATCAGATTGAATATCCAAGTGACACTCTTGCTCTCCTTGCTCTGCTGAATCTGGTGAAAACATCCTCTGCGCAAAGCCATCAATGCAAATTGCTGTTCCTCTTCTAAGTCATACATCTTTATTCAGTGTTGTTTGGATATTCCATGAATGTTCCATTGATTGTTAAACTTTCCTATTGTTTGGCGCCTCTATTGTTTTTTTAATTTTGTAGACTGCGGGGGCCCTTGCTTCTTCGTGAACAAACTCTTATCCCCGAGCACTATACAGTCCTATTCTTTCTTTTTTTTTTCTTTCAACAATCGCGACGCCAGACTGCAGAGAGTAACAGACCGTGAACTCAATGGGAGATCAGGATCTGCTCACAATTCTAACCACAATACTACCTATAAAATATACATCTTCTCTTTTGGGATCTTTACATCCATTTTTGTTAAATGCAAGACTTGCATTGAGTAATATGGATGTTATTCTGTCATTTGACCAACAACATCGGAGCTAAACCATTGGATCCTTCAGTATTGGTTTGGATCACGCACAGGGGAAAAAACATGTTATCCAGCTGTGTGTGTTAACCCGTTGCAGGCTTTTTACGAGGGAGCTATGATGAGGATGTTATGGTTGAAACCTTACACCTTCACAGGCCCACATGTTGACGTCAGCCTTTGCCCATCTGTAGAGGAATGTGGATTTCATTCTGGTGTACTTTATTGGAATAGGAGAATAATATGTCTGTGGAAATGAGCTAACAAGGGATATGAGCGACCAAGTTGAGAAGCCATTTTTCATTTCATGGTTTTTATTTGAGTTCATCGACCCCGGCCACTGGCGGAGTCGCTCTGTTTGTCATGGTATTTTTGAGATGGTATTTCTCAGGTCCTAGACAAAAGGCACTTTATATTAAACCCTGGCTCAAATTATTCTATCGTGGCTATCCTCGAGAAAGGAATTATATTATAACTATAAAATGACTATGTTATGAATTATTATCGTAAAGAAAAATGTAAAACTATTAAAGAAACATTAGTTTTTCATTATTAGTTTGCCAATAACAAAGTGAACACTCCCGTAAATTGTCATCATGTATGTCTCATGTTAATTACAGTTCGTTCAACAGTTTCAAATCTTAAATGCGCGGAGCAGGGAGAGCTCACTCATCCTCCCCCCTCCCCCCCACACACAGACTTGAAAGTGCATCTATAAAAAAGGCGGAGGGTTAAAAGCACAGCGATAGCAGTTGTTCCTGCAGAGATATTTAAATCCTCCTCGGAGAGGCATTTCCATACTCCTACCAGAGCTATCAAAACATACAGCTCTTTTTATCGTAAGCCAATGGGCCGCTGCCCAGGAAGTATTGCTGCACCTGGGTTAAAATGCGCTTAGCAGTCGTCAAAGACAGAAGTCTTTTAATTACATATGTTTGTCTACAATTACCTCCTGGATTCACTTGTTTCCTTACACCCATAAATACAAAGCAATCATGCTGGGACATCCATGTTGTTGTGATGCTGTTAATACCCGTGGTATTTCAGACTGATTGTAGGTTTGAGACCTTGCCAGAGTTAATTACCCACTATTGTTTTCCTGGGCTAGCCCTGCTGACATTCAGCCGAAGACGGGGCTTTTACAGCCATACAAAGTCATTTGAAACCCAGAAATGTCACACTTGAGCATACGCATAAAGTGTGTGTGTGTGTGTCTGTTGCATTATTTACAGACTCCAGCAGACTTCTATAAAAGGCACACAGACGGTACGAAAAGGGAGGGTCGGGGGGGGGGGGGGGGAAAGAGTAGGAAATGAGTGTGTGGAGGCGAGCTGGTTACTGGTAAAAAATAATTGATGGGGGAGGAGCTGAGAGTTGTGGTAAGAGAGATACGTAGGTGAAGGTGGAACGACACAGCTATATTTAAAACATAAACTGTGTATTTATAAGATAGATTAACACACACACACACACACACACACACACACACACACACACACACACACACACACACACACACACACACACACACACACACACACACACACACACACACACACACACAGAGAACGCGAGTACCATTGAGCTGCAGCAGGAGACTGTCAGTGTTGTCTGGAAGGTGGATACGTTGGTTGTGAATGGGGCCCCTTGTGGGCAGGCCTGTGCAGGTCTCTCCTCCCTTGGGGGTTCCTACGCTGCACTACCGCAGCACAGATCTCCCTGGCTGCATTCACGTACATATCGAATTTAACGTCAACTCCTACAGCACACTGTGGTTTCTGTTGGCCATGCTGCGCTCTTTCCCTCACATGAATGGCAAAGTTTTAACCAAACGTACCCGTTGGTGTTTTTTAGTTGAGGCTTACATATTGAGAACAGTGAACCCTATTATTTTGTTCAAGGATGATGACATTTACATAGACATTTAGGGCATTTAGCGGATGCCTTTATCCAAAGCGACATAAAATACTAAGTACATTTGTCAGAAGAAAGAGAAACAACAATATATCGGTAAATATATAGGCAATAAATCAGCAAGGATGTTTACAGAAACAAGTCCAAAAGCACTTACAATTGCTAGGTTAACCCATCTCCCGTATACAACAAAGATGGCTAGGATAAGATGCTATAGAATGCCAAGTAGTATTTTTAGGTGCCAGATGATCAATTCAAATGACCAAAATCAAAAATTCCTTGGTAGTGTAGTCACCCTGCTGCCTGGATTGGTAGTCCACCCATACAATGAGTTTGGCCAACAATGT
This sequence comes from Micromesistius poutassou, assembly GCF_964030765.1. Lineage (NCBI taxonomy): Eukaryota > Metazoa > Chordata > Actinopteri > Gadiformes > Gadidae > Micromesistius > Micromesistius poutassou. Next base: position 5,360,874 of record NC_140290.1, on the reverse strand, counting down.
TTAGTCCTGTGGTAAGTGGCAGTTTAGTGAGTTGCATGATAAAGGACTATGACGTACAATGATGGAGGATCTTGTCTTGATGGTAGATGGTATACAAACCTGTAGGTCCCCATGGGTTTAATGACTCATGTCTAATGACACAACCTAATTGACTCCATACGCCAATGAATGATTCCACAATGACCATAGCAACACAGAGAACACGGATCAATACAGACCCATGGGGTATCCAACAGACCTTCATTCTTCTTGTGTGTCTGTCCTCAGGATATTCGGGGGCCTGGTGTGGGACATCAAGAGGAAACTGCCGTTCTACTGGAGTGACCTGAGGGACGCCCTCAGTCTGCAGTGTCTGGCCTCCGTCCTCTTCCTCTACTGTGCCTGCATGTCTCCTGTCATCACCTTCGGAGGTCTACTAGGAGAGGCCACCAAAGGCAACATTGTGAGTGTACCATGTGTGTGGGTGGGTGGGTGGGTGCCCAGAATAAACACCTGCCACCTGCCAGTGGCAAATCGTTTTGGTAATTTAAGGTTAAAACGATTGCCTGGCCGATAGATGTTTAGAGTTAAAAAGACGAAAATGTAATTGCATCAGCAGAGAGCAGAGTTTTGAAGTAATTTCCATCCAATAGGATAGAAAGCTGTACTGGCGTAATATAATTGTACTTTTATTCTGTGTATTCCTGTCGTGTAGCATACTTCCTGATCTGTTACCTCTAGTACCTTTTCTGGCTTCCTGGTTTGATTCAACATCAATAAATGTCCTTCATATATTTATTTCCCTAGTTCTCCTAGTTGTATCTAGGAGTTGATTATGATTGACGTCATGGTCGACAGACTTAGGACAGGCTTATTACAGGCCTGCGACCAGAGACCAGACTTCTTTGGTTTACACTATTTGATTTATTTTTTGCTGTCGGCCCACAAATAGAATTTCAACAAATATATAAAAAAAACTAAAGGCAAGGCAACTTTATTTATATAGCACTTTTCATACACAAGGCAGACTCAAAGTGCTTCACATATAAACATTGTCATACAATAAAAGAAAATAATAGATAAAAAAATAGAAAGCATTTTAGAAAGTGCAATGTATTTATAGTCTCTGATACCCACGTCGGGACTCCGACCCGACCTAAAGGAACTTGGTCCTTACCCACATCGGGACTCCAACCCGACCTGAAGGAACTTGGTCCTTACCCACGTCGGGACTCCAACCTGACCTAAAGGAACTTGGTCCTCACCCACGTTGGGTCTCTAACCCAACCTAAAGGAGCTTGGTCCTTTCTCTGGGACTCCAACCCAGATTCTAGGACTCTAACCCAGTCTCTCTGGTATCAGATCATGTATCACTCTGGTAAAAATAGAAAATAAAGGCAAAGTTAGTAATAAAATAAAAATAGATAGAAAATAAATGCAAAAAAATGCATTGTAGATTTAAGATTTAGCAGAAAGCTAAAGCAAACATAAAAGTCTTCAGTCTTGTTTTAAAAGCTGTCAGAGTTGGGGCAAGTCTTAAATCCTCAGGGAGTTTATTCCAGCTATTTGTTGCATAGTAACTAAATCCTGCTTCCCCATGTTTCGTGTTGACTCTGGGGATAATTAACAGATTGGTCTCAGAAGATCTTAGTGGCCTAGAAGGCTTATGTAGTGGAAGCATATCAGTTAAATATTTTGGCCCTAAACCATGTAGGGTGTTTTAAAATCAATTCTCTGACATACAGGGAGCCAATGTAACAATTTAAGAATTGGTGTAATATGTTCACATTTTTTGGTCTTTGTTAGAACTCTAGCAGAAGCATTGTGAACAAGCTGTAGTTGCCTTAGAGTTTTTTTTGGGAGTCCTGTAAGACCATTGCAGTAATCAAGCTTGCTAGTGATAAAGGCATGTACAAGTTTTTGTAAGTCTTGGGTAGACATGAGCCCTCTAAGTCTTGCTACGTTTTTAAGGTGATAATATGCAGATTTTGTAACTGATTTGATGTGACTGTCAAAATGTAAATCTGAATCCATGATAACCCCTAGATTTCTGGCTTTGATTGAGGTTTTCAGGGACAGAGAGTGAAGGTGTTGTCCTTATTTAGTTGAAGGAAATTTCGGCACATCCAGTCTTTGACTTGCTCAATGCACTGGCACAACAGATCTATGGGCTGATAGTCATTTGGTGATAGCGATACATAGATTTGCGTGTCATCAGCATAGCAATGATTGTTATTTTGCATGATTTGCCCTAGTGGGAGCATGTAGATGTTGAATAGAGAGGGTCCTAAGATCGAACCTTGTGGAACTCAACACGTCACGTTTGTTGATTCTGAAACAAAGTCGCCAATGGAAACAAAGTAGTTCCTATTTTGTAGGTAGGACCTAAACCAATTTAATACTGTGCCTGGAAGCCCCACCCAGTTTTCTAATCTGTCCAAAAGTATTGTGTGGTCTACAGTGTCGAATGCAGCACTGAGGTCTAGTAGCATTAGTATTGAGATTTTGCGTCTGTGTTAAGATGGATGTCGTTTACAACTTTAATAAGGGCGGTCTCTGTGCTTTGAAGGGGTCAAAATCTGGATTGGAAGGTGTTATAGCAACCAGTTGATGCCAGGAAGTCAATAAGTTGCTCGAGGACAACTTTCTCAATGATTTTACTTATGAAGGGTAGATTTGATATTCGTCTGTAGTTGTTAATAATAGAGGCATCTAGGCTCTGCTTTTTTAAAAGGGGTTTAATAACTGCAGTTTTTAAGGCTTTTGGGAAATTTCCTGATTGGAGAGAGTTGTTAACTATTTGCAATATGTCTAATGCTAGGCAGTCAAAAACATTCTTAAAGAGGTTGGTAGGTAAAGTATCAAGGCAACAGGTGGATGGCTTTAGTTGTGTCACAGTTTCCACATGAGTTTTAGAATCTATGACATTAAAGCATGTCATTGCCAAGTTACTTTTGCCTGAACAGGGTTGTAGACTCTGAACTCTGAGGGGAACATTCGAATACAGCACTATTACTAGTATTCGAATCATGGAAAATCACCAACTAACATCTGTTTTCCCTGAAATACATTTTTAAATATAGCAGCAACCCCTACACTTCTTTTTCCAGATCTACATACATCAAAAAAGTTGTAGTTGGGAGGAGCTGTCTCTATCACAACGGTTGCACTGTTATTTTGTTCTAGCCATGTTTCACTTAAAAACATAAAATCCAGTTGAGAAGTGGGAATAAAATCATTAACTAAAAAAGATTTGTTATTAAGAGACCTAACATTAAGTAGACCCATCCTGATGCTGTTATTGATAGGCTTTAAGGTTGATTTTGGTTTGGAGGGAATAGGTATGAGATTTGTGAGGTTAGCAGTGCGTCTAAGTTTCCCTTTGATTTTATTGTTTACTCTTAGTGGTTACAGCAGGAATGCAAAAGTTGCCATGTTTTGACATAGGCAACCTTGGGTTCAGCAGATTATGCGAAACTTACTTCATACTGTGTCTACGGCTGAACCCTTTTTTGTCTCAGTAATAATCAGGACTACTATCAGTACAGGGGGCGGGCTGGGGCACCTTCTGCTTGGGTGTTATCAGCCTGTGGCAATAACGTGGCGATGGTATCATTGACACAGATGCAAGTTTGATGCCAACATTTTTCAGTTTCTTAAATTCATCTGGAAAATCATAAAGGGAGGAGACAGTGGAGCTGGAGTTGTTGTTGTGGCTATGGGAGAGATGAGGCTGGTGGTCATCATCGATGGGGGAGTGCTGGAGGTCATCGTCGATAGGGGAGTGCAGAGGAGGAGCGTGGCCGTTCCTCGTCAAGCCAGCATCTGCGATGGGGGAAGGCATGGTGTCGATGGCGTTGGGCGGGCTGTTGTCTCTCTTCAAGGTCTGTGGTCTGTCTGCTATCTGTGTGTCAGATAGTGGCACAGTAGATGTGTGGGGGAGGCTGTAGTGTCACTGCCTACTCTGGCTTTATATTCAATCATGGACGAGGCAGCCCGGGTATACATTAGACCGCAGAAAACGTCATCTTGTTAGGGGTAGTCCTGTTCAAATCTCCCTAAATGATTTCAGTTTGCAATTTCTGACGTCTGTCCCATAATGGCGTGGGATAATTATATTGACCCCCCCCCACACGTACGTGTGTGTGTGTGTGTGTGTGTGTGTGTGTGTGTGTGTGTGTGTGTGTGTGTGTGTGTGTGTGTGTGTGTGTGTGTGTGTGTGTGTGTGTGTGTGTGTGTGTGTGTGTGTGTGTGTGTGTGTTACATACAGGCAGGTAGATGGGACCCACCCAGCATTATCTAGTTACTCCCACGCTGGCTTCAGAGTGTCTGTTTAATCAAGACTCTGTAGCAGGGGGTGTGTGTCCTCATTGGTCGTCTCTTGCTCATTCCGGTTCCTCTCTCCCTCCCGCAGAGTGCTATAGAGTCTCTGTTCGGGGCCTCCCTGACCGGGGTGGCCTACTCTCTGTTTGCCGGCCAGCCGCTCACCATCCTGGGCAGCACGGGTCCTGTGTTGGTCTTTGAGAAGATCCTCTTCAAGTTCTGCACGTGAGTCCTCCACCTCCAGTGTCCTCTCCTCCTGTACTACAAGGCCATCTAGTGGTAGATGTGTGGAAGGATAATATAAGTCCTGCTACTGCTACTGCTACTCGGTTGTTGCCTCAAGCTGTCACACTTTTAAATACGCATAATGAACAGCATAATACGCATAAATATATCTCTGAGATTTATGTATTTTTATTGAAATATTTTACGTTTGTGTGTATGTAAGCTTTGTGTTATGTTTTTAAAAAAGGCACACAAGGTCATGTGTAAATAAATAAAAAAAAAAAACGACATGAAATACGCCTTAGCAGAATTAAGGGCAACATCTTACCTTTTCAAAATGCGTCCTGTATGCATAATAATCATAAGTGCTGATTCTCTGTGAATTTTTCCATTCTCCTTAAGCCTTAAGCCGTTGGGTCAATATGGATGGTTCATAATGCACACAGGCCATGTTCCATCTCTCTCACTCTCCTTCTGCTCTCCAGGGACTACGGCCTGTCCTACCTCTCGCTGCGGACCAGCATCGGCCTGTGGACGGCCTTCCTCTGCCTGGTGCTGGTGGCCACGGACGCCAGCTCGCTGGTGTGCTACATCACCCGCTTCACGGAGGAGGCCTTTGCGGCGCTCATCTGCATCATCTTCATCTACGAGGCCCTGGAGAAGCTCTTCCACCTGGGGGAGCACTTCCCGGTTAACACGCACAACACCCTGGACAACCTCACCCTGTACTCGTGAGTCATGCGCTGAGTCACGCCAGTGTTGGTTTGTTAAATAGGAGAGTTCTATGGGGACCGTGAATACCAATGTTGAGTCACACACTGCCTTCTATTACTTTTTTTTTTGCTGAAGGATTTTCCATTCTGTAACGTTTTCACGTGTACAAACAATCTTTACATTGTTTTAACAATCTGTACAATTGTCTTAACAATCTGTACAATCTTTTCTCATCTTTTTGACCACAAATCCTGCATAAATTGGAAATTACCACCACACCAAAACTAACATTATATAGCAACAGCAATCTCGTAGCAAGTAACTTCTAATCATACGTATGGAAAGGCTCTGTTCTTTTTTGCTCAACTAACCAGGAATACGACCATTATAGAGAATAGAGGGCAATTGAAAGCAAATTAGCCAAAGTGTTAACCTACCGCAAAGATGCAGACAAATGGTGAATTAAGATAGAATGAGTCATCGAAGATGCAATTAACGAATGCGTGATCCTCCCCATGGCTTCAGGTGTCAGTGCAGCCAACCAGTCAACGCTTCGGCCAGCCTGGTGGAGAAATGGAACCAGACGGGCTACACCCCAGACACCATCCCCTGGGACAAGCTCAACGTCTCGGTGAGGCCAAGACACCAACATGACCCCAAACTCACCAGTCTGTGTGCTGTTGACTATCCTCACCATAAGCGCTTAATGCTCAAACACCAATTCTTAGGGTCACTACTATAGCCAGGGGTGCACATAACGCAAGTACGTATCTGCGCCCATAATTAGGGATGCCTAACCTCACTTGTGTCACTACAACGCTTTTGCGTAACTAACGGGAGATCGAAAGTAATTGAAAAAACTAAATACATTGAGCAGCTATCTTGAGCAGCAGGCAAACGGAGCTGGAGCAAAAGAAAATCTTCTTTTTTTTTTTTGAAAAGTGGCGCCAAGATGTGCCGTGGCTCGAAACAAAAGTGCGCTCATGTGTGCTGTGTGTGCTGCGCACCGCGCACACACTGTTTGCATTTATGTTTGCATTTATTCCTTTCATCAACCTTTTACTTATACAGAGAAAGTACCACTAAGACCCAGAACTCTTTATATTTTTAATGAGGCTCAGGGTACACGCAAATGGCACGACAAAAACACAGGATAAATATGTGAAGATAGTAAAAAAGTTAAAAACTTAAAACATCAGGGAAATACAAAGTGACAAAAGAAAAAAACATACACTAATAGCTTTATGAGAGCGATATAATTCACAAAGGCATACGTCGCAATAAAATCAGGAGAGCCACTTAAAAGTGGTTTGGTTAACATTTTTATTTCACATCCGTTGAGGTCAAGAGAAAATGTCCTGTCCTTGGTATCTTATCTTCTAGAGACACATGATGTATCGGGTTGTAACCAGCTAATTGCAGGGAGAAGAACTCTAAGGACACATGGAGAAAAGGGCATGATGCAGACTATGGCCATTGAAAATAAAGGGTCATAAAGATCCTAGGAGTTACAAAGAGGTCAAATGGGCCGTATACAGTTGTAGCGACCTTCAGGGTCTTCAATAGGTCTTTTACAGTTAGTCATATGACATGCAAGGATCAATACAATAGGAAAACCTTAAAGCCCATGTTGCAGGTTAACCGGAAGTTTCGATTAATGGGTACATAAAGCACTCAAAATAAGTATATCAGTCATAAAATGTCTCCAAAATAGCGTTAAAGTCCATTTTTTGTCGTTTTTGGTAGTAACAGGTGTTTTCTTCCGTAACTCGGCGATGACGTCACGTTAGGGAGACGTGGTGGAAGGTAGCCTCAGCCTAGTACTAGAACGTCTTGGATGAGAAAGAGGTGGCAAGAACCAAAAATTACATGTATGATGGCCCACAACCGTATAATTTCGAACCTGTCAGACGTGAGAGGGCGAATGAGGAATTGCCGAGAACTGATGTCCGTCAAAGCCGATTAAATGCATGGTCAGAGGAGAATGGGTGAAGAGTTGCTATCATTTAGCAATGCAGCAACGAGCACTGGAGCTAGTCTATGAACAGCAGTGCATACAATAACACTTTTTTTTTTACTGTCAGTGAATAGCACCGAGTGAAAGTCAACGTTTTCTTTATATCTAGTGACAGTGATTATGTTGTTAGTTCAGATACGTACTGGTACTTAGTCAGAAGATCTAGAAATAGAAGGCATAATGCTAGCTATGGGCTAACTTGCCAGTCCCACCTGTGAAATTCACCCCCAGATAATCCCTAATTAAATCTTCCCCCCGACGTTGTAAACACATTTCCGATTAGTTATCCCACGTTTTGATGGTAGTCTACTAGCTCCAGTAACAACATCTTAGCCTAGTGTTTATTTCTAAGCTTTTACCCAGTGTGCGAAATACCCGTCAATATTTGTTTGGTCCCATCTCCCGATTGTTGCTTAATACCGATCTACATTCCTCAATATGCAGTAGGCCTATAACATTACAATATTTCATCGATGCAAGCCAATCAGTCTATAGCCTACATGACAACACACACGCACACACTTAACCATTTTGATAAACCGATATGTATTAGCCTATCAGACACGCAATCAGTGAACTTGCAAATGAGAGCCTGCAGTACGATCGTGTGACATTATTTAATCATACATCTACAGCAAATACGATCAGACAGATACATCAGTGACACAAAGCACATTCGTCCAACCCGGCGAATGCTGACAGCCCACAACGAGCCAAACATCACCACGGCGGGTCTCTCTCTTTCTCTCTCAAAAATCTCTCCAAGGCTAGGCTGCTTCACTAAGACCACATGCAGTAGTGCGAAGCCGGGAAGGGCACAATCGCACAACAATCAGTTCTACCATCAACATTCAGTCACTGCAAAGATTTAAATAGCCTCTTACCTTAAGTTAGAATGGACCCAAAGTGTGTGAGTGATACACTCTGGTTTAGCTTTCGCTTGCTATCCGTTTTTAGCATGACTTCTCAACATTGCGCACGGGACTGGCTGGCTCCGCTTGGCAAAAAATATTTATATATAACATAACATATTTATCTATATCCATCTATCAACGCATGTGTCTAGTTTTAATGTGATGTCTTTTGTGTATGTCCAGTCAGAGTTGTTGTGTGGTCTTGTAGCCTACTGTCCTGTGTGAACCGAATCACCAAAATGAATTCCCGACGATTTGTGTCGTTTGGCAATAATAAATACTTGAATAGGCTATCTATTGTTATGACCGGCCTAGGGGAACCGAACATAACATAGGATTCTCCCCTCTTTCCCCCACTCCCAAAGATGACAAGGCACACAGAGCTGCAGTCCAACATACGTTAATTTATTCAATCTTTAAAGAAAAATGGTAGCATTGAGCTTCAGGGTGAGCATGGCCCAAAACAACAAACAGAACAGTCTGACCTAAACTAGCTTACCTAACTAAAACCAGGGAAAACAAAGATTACAGGTTTCTAACCTGACTCCCTATAAAATAAACAGGAGAAAAAGAGACAAACCAAAAGAGCTACTCATCCCTACAACTACCTGGACTGCTAGAGTTCAACACAATACAATTAAATACAACAAAGCCTGGTGCAGTTGGGAGTAGGGTCAAGAGAAGAAGAGTGAATGTCTCAAGCGGCGGCCATTTATAGCAGCTCCACCAGTCCATTCACCAATCAGCATCCAGCACCTGGGGAAACACCAATGGTGGTAGCACCACCCTCAGGCAGGGAGGAACAGCACCTGGAGAGAGAGAGCCTAAGGGTGGTAGCACCAGCACCCTCATCAGGCAGGGAGGAACAACAGCACAGTAAAATCCACACAACACTGAAAAATACTTCATTATGACCCTGGGTCATAACACCCCCCCACCTAAGAACAAACATTTCCTCCTCTACAGGAAATGTTTGACGCATTAAGACCTAGACAGCGCATCGGCCATGACATTGTCTAAACCTTTTTTGTAACGAATGTCAAAGTTAAAGTCCTGAAGCAACAAGGACCAGCGCATGAGGCGCTGATTGCTATGAACCACAGGACACTAAGGACCACAGGACACTTAAGAACCACAGGACCACAGGACACTAAGAACCACAGGACCACTAAGAACCACAGGACCACTAAGAACCACAGGACAACTAAGAACCACAGGACAACTAAGAACCACAGGACAACTAAGAACCACAGGACCACAGGACCACTAAGAACCACAGGACCACTAAGAACCACAGGACACTAAGAACCACAGGACACTAAGAACCTAAGAACCACAGGGCCACTAAGAACCCACTAAGAACCACAGGACCACTAAGAACCTCATGAGAGACTATCCCGCAGGATAGTGATTGGAACTGGCTTATCCACACCCTCAAGAGAAACAGAACCTTGAAACAAATGGTTTGAAATCCTCATCAATTTCATCAACCACATCCACATTTTACTGGTGATGTGGTTTAGTGTGTATGAAACCGATTGGGAACGGTGTTTAGACATTCTTAAATTGTTCTTTTCTCTTAAGAGTGGGACAGACAGCGATGAGGTGACCCTGCTCATGGCAATAGAAGCACACTCGTTCCTCAGTGTCACCAGTAGCAGCAGTGGGGTTACGACAGGAATTGTTGGGTGATCTAGAGCTCCGGCCAATGGGGTCTAGATCACGGCACACCGGGGAAGAAAAAACACTCTTGTGCGTTAACAAAAACAATACAATACAATTAAAATACAATCAAAACCTGGTGCAGTTGGGAGTAGGGTCAAGAGAAGAAGAGTGAATGTCTCAAGCGGCGGCCATTTATAGCAGCTCCACCAGTCCATTCACCAATCAGCATCCAGCACCTGGGTGGTAGCACCACCCTCAGGCAGGGAGGAACAGCACCTGGAGAGAGAGAGCCTAAGGGTGGTAGCACCACCACCCTCATCAGGCAGGGAGGAACAACAGCACAGAAAAATCCACACAACACTGAAAAATACTTACTTATGACCCTGGGTCATAACACTATCTATCTAGGCTATCTATATACAGTATATCTATGTATTTATCTATTTATCTGTATAATCTGCTGAACACTGTGATGGAAAAATCCACATGTTTGACCTGTTGTTTGATAAGTTTGTCTGTTCTTGTATAACTTGTATCGTCCTCAGTTTCAACCTTGTTTGTCTTGCTCACTTGCCTCTCAGCTGTCTATTGATCGTTGTGCTTGGGTGAAAATGTCACAAAGATAGGCATCTGGAATTTGAGTTTGTTTGTCGTAAAACAGAAGACCACTGTTTTCCTAGGTGTTGGGACAAAAGGGTCGTAAGGAGAAGAATTTGCCCTTTAGCCTTCTCCTCTCTTCTTTGATGAGCCTTCCATGTGGGGAGGGTCTGAAACTGTATAAAAAACCATGTCAACCTGTATTCAGGACTCACTCTGCTAGAGAGGAGTCTAATGTATGCATGCATTAAAACCTAGGACAATTGCTTTCCAATGTATTGTGTGCTTTTTGCAGTGGGAATCTCACCTGGCCTAGACGCAATCTCTGTTAAAGGGGAATTGCCACGACAACACTCTTACTAGTCTCTACTCTCAAGGGTCTCAATGGGGCTTCAGTCGGTCGTCTCCCCAATGTGACGTCATGCAATGCATTGTGGGGGAAATGAGAATCAATTGCAAACCGCTAAAATCGTACTTTTTTCGTATTAAATTCTGTTTTGTGATACCCAAAAACATTAAATACAATGGATAACCGTTTAAATGTTTATTACCAACAAGCAAATTGCACAAACAAAAAAAAAATTAACCCTGCAACACAGACTTTAAGTAAGCAAGGCAAGGCAACTTTTTTTATATAGCACTTTTTATACACAAGGCAGACTCGAAGTGCTTCACATATAAACATTGTCATACAATAAAATAAAATATAGATAAGTAAAAAGTAAAATAGATAAAAAATAAAGGCAAAGTTTAAAAAAACATTTTAGAAAGGCAGAGTTAATAAAATGCATTTTAGAAAGTGAGAAAATAAAGGCAAAGTTACTAATAAAATAAAAAATAGAAGCATTGTAGATTTAGCAGAAAGCTAAAGCAAACATAAAAGTCTTCAGTCTTGTTTTAAAAGCCGTCAGAGTTGGGGCAAGTCTTAAATCCTCAGGGAGTTTATTCCAGCTATTTGTTGCATACTAACTAAATCCTGCTTCCCCATGTTTCGTGTTGACTCTGGGGATAATTAACAGATTGGTCTCAGAGGATCTTAGTGGCCTAGAAGGCTTATGTAGTGGAAGCATATCAGTTAAATATTTTGGCCCTAAACCATGTAGGGATTTATAGGTTAGCAACATGATTTTAAAATAAATTCTCTGACATACAGGGAGTCAATGTAATGATTTAAGAATTTGTGTAATATGTTCAAATTTTTTGGTCTTTGTTAGAACTCTAGCAGCAGCATTCTGAACAAGCTGTAGTTGCCTTAGAGTTTTTTTTGGGAGACCTGTAAGGAGACCATTGCAGTAATCAAGCTTGCTAGTGATAAAGGCATGTACAAGTTTTTGTAAGTCTTGGGTAGACATGAGCCCTCTAAGTCTTGCTACGTTTTTAAGGTGATAATATGCAGATTTTGTAACTGATTTGATTGTGTAACTAATCTTCAGAGCGGGTGTGGTAGTCTAAGCTACTTAGATATTAGCGTAAAGCAGAAAAAACTGAAACAAGCGAACAGAAGTGAAAATACACTGCTTCAGGGCATTAATATTCATGAATGATTAGTGTGTGAGGGTAACATGGTGTCCTCTTTATCCCAGATGTGTAACCTGCTCCACGGGGAGTTCACGGGCGAGGCCTGCGGTCACCACGGACCCTACATCCCCGACGTGCTCTTCTGGTCCATCATCCTTTTCTTCACCACCTTCTTCCTCTCCTCCTTCCTCAAGCAGTTCAAGACGGAGAGATATTTCCCCACCATGGTAAATTGTTGATGAAGCGAATACTGATTGGTTGTTCTTAACGATGAAGTAAAACCCTTGTTGTGGGTGCTGCATCATATTTCAACTTGCTGCATCAACAACGCCACATGCTTTAGGTCTTTGTAGAGGTATAACTCTGCTCACTATCTTTATGGTTTCAGTATAGCTCTGGGGTTCACAAAAATCATTGTAAAATGTGGCAATAAAATATTGATACTCTTTCTTTAATCTGGTGTGATTGTTTTATGTAGGTGCGCTCCACCATCAGTGACTTTGCTGTGTTCATCACCATCATGGTCATGGTGTTGGTGGACTATCTGATGGGCATCCCCTCTCCTAAACTCAACGTTCCTGACCGCTTCGAAGTAGGCATCGCTCCACAAACACACAACAGATCAGCCTCGCTCAGGAGAACTCATATTCATATTTTCCAGCATTTTGTTACACTTTAGTACAAACGCTCACTCACTTTGTTTAAGATTACCATGAATATTTCCCATGATTATACCACAATTGAACCACAAAAGAAATCACCACTCATATTCAACATGATATATATTAATGAGACTATACATCAATTATTTTGAAAATAAAACGTGGCCAGCAGTCTATAGTTGGGTCTTGGTGTTTGTTGGGGCCGTGTCCAGGCACCTTTTTTAAAAGGCCACACATGAACTAATAACCGCGATGGTCTGCTCCCCGGCAGCCCACCTCCAAGAACCGCGGCTGGCTGATGGACCCGCTGGGGGACAACCCGTGGTGGACGCTGCTGGTGGCGGTGCTGCCCGCCCTGCTCTGCACCATCCTCATCTTCATGGACCAGCAGATCACCGCCGTCATCATCAACCGCAAGGAGCACAAGCTCAAGGTGAGCACGCTTCCTGTGACCTCTGACAGGAACAGGAAGGGTGCAAGTGGGTGACTACTTGTGTTTGTGAGGGTTTATGCATATTGTTATGACAAGCAGGGACAACAAGGACTCGGGGATGGTAGTACACTCCTGGTGCCATTTAACAGCCCGCACACCGCAGAAGTGACTTTATTGTCCCCTGTCAAAATGAAAGGTTGCTGTCAAATATGCAAAAATTTAATACAATTTTTAAAAAAATTAATTGTTACACAATTATAACTTTCACATCTATCTTTTCTAATTTCATTAATACACAGGATCAGATGTTATAATCCCTTGTGCCAAAATCAAAGGAAAACACATATTCAGAAGCCCCTGCCCAAACCAACCTTATAAACACGCTGGCCACTAAGCTACCAACCAAAGGTGAAAAACACGAGACAAATGGCCCAACTAACAGCAGTAAATACAGAAGCCGTCCCAGAATGCTAACCAGATCACTATTAACATCTTCCCATGTCCTACCTTCTGCTGCGCCTGGCCACCTGACCCCAGGCCTATGACCACTCATCTTCCCCCTCTTTGGTTGGCTGGCCTCACTTTCTGCCTCATTGCTTGAATCTACCTCCACAACATCAGGGGTGCTGATGTCCTGCGAACTGTGGGTTACTTCTTGTCGCTGGACTTCAACCGACTGACTCAATGTGGGTTCCCTGTGTTCCCTTTACCAAGCACTTCATTTTCCCTTGATGGATTCTTAGGCCCTTCAGAGTAGTAACCTTCTGCCAGCCACACACACACACACACACACACCTGCAGCTTCTTCTCAGTTAAATTTGAACTAATGGCTTCCACCGACATGCTTTCCTTACTCATAGTCGAATTCGTTCCAGGTTCAGTAACCGTGTCCATCACAGGTGAGTCATCTTCCGCCCCTGCTCTCGCTGACTCTAGGGGTATTTTTACATTATGTCATTTAGTAGCTTGGTAGGGTGTAACCCATAGCTTAATAAAGCCTGGGCTATATTAAAGTCTGTGTTGCAGGGTTCATTTTTCACGTTGGGGAGACGACAGACTGAAGCCCCATTGAGACCCTTGAGAGTAGAGACTAGTTAGAGTGTTCAGCAGATTATACAGATAGATAGATAGATAGATAGATAGCCTATTCAAGTAGTTATTATTGCCAAACGACACAAATCATCGGGAATTCATTTTGGTGATTCGGTTCACACAGGACAGTAGGCTACAAGACCACACAGAACAAGGGAGACAACAAGTCTGACTGGACATACACAAAATACATCACATTAAAACTAGACACATGCGTTGATAGATGGATATAGATAAATATGTTATGTTATATATAAATATTTTTTGCCAAGCGGAGCCAGCCAGTCCCGTGCGCGTATGGAAATTAGCCATGTGCGCCAAACAGAAGGACGTAATGTTGAGAAGTCATACTAAAACGGATAGCAAGCGAAAGCTAAACCAGAGTGTATCACTCACACACTTTGGGTCCATTCTAACTTAAGGCAAGAGGCTATTTAAATCTTTGCAGTGACTGAATGTTGATGGTAGAACTGATTGTTGCATAAGATGAGTATGTGCGACTGTGTTGTGTCCTTCCCGGCTTTGCACTACTGCATGGTTAGTTGTGGTTGGTTGTGGTCTTAGTGAAGCAGCCTAGCCTTGGAGTTGGAGAAGTTGGAGTGATTTTTGTGTATGTGCGAGAGTGAGAGAGAGCACACCCGCCGTGGTGATGTTTGGCTCGTTGTGGGCTGTCAGCATCCGCCGGGTTGGACGAATGTGCTTTGTGTGTCAATGATGTATCTGTCTGATCGTATTTGCTGTAGATGGATGATTAAATAATGTCACACGATCGTACTGCAGGCTCTCATTTGCAAGTTCACTGATTGCGTGTCTGATAAGATAATACATATCGGTTTATCAAAATGGTTAAGTGTGTGCGTGTGTGTTGTCATGTAAGCTATAGACTGATTGTCTTGGCTTGCATCGATGAAATATTGTAATGTTATAGGCCTGACAGGCCTTCACTGACAGTAAAAAAAAAAAGTGTTATTGTATGCACTGCTGTTCATAGACTGAGGCTACCTTCCACCACGTCTCCCCAACGTGACGTCATAGTTCTAGTACTAGGCTGAGGCTACCTTCCACCACGTCTCCCCAGCGTGACGTCATCACCGAGTTACGGAAGAAAACACCCGTTACTACCAAAGACGACAAAAACTGGACTTTAACGCTATTTTGGAGACATTTTATTAATAATATACTTATTTTGAGTGCTTTATGTACCCATTAATCGAAACTTCCGGTTAACCTGCAACATGGGCTTTAAGCTATGGGTAAATATAGCTAATATACTTAAGCTAGCTAATATACTTCATACTTCATTAATTCAGGATGACACTTTTTCAATGTTTATGTCCCTAAAATGATCAACCAAAATAACCCCAGAAAATGTCACACGTTTTCAAAATAGATTGTGCCAATCATTGTGTCAATTCCTGTCCATCTTCTTCATCCATCACGAAAAACAAGACAGAAAAGTGCAAACTCCCCAGGCTCCACCGCTCACTACATCCCCTCCCCCTGTGCACCCCCCTTCCCCCCCTACAGAAAGGCTGCGGCTACCACCTGGACCTGATGATCGTGGCCATCATGCTGGGCGTGTGCTCCATCATGGGCCTGCCGTGGTTCGTGGCGGCCACCGTGCTCTCCATCTCACACGTCAACAGCCTCAAGGTGGAGTCGGGCTGCTCCGCGCCCGGCGAGCAGCCCAAGTTCCTGGGCATCCGGGAGCAGCGTGTCACCGGCTTCATGATCTTCATGCTCATGGGCTGCTCGGTCTTCATGACCTCGGTGCTCAAGGTGAGGGCACGCTGCTTGTGTTGCTTAGGGGATCTCAACGTGGAGCACGCCACGGTGCATCCCGTCTCTCCAAGGGGCTTTGGGGGATATTTGAAAGTTGTAAAGAGAGAGTGAGCAGAAGATTTTGGATCTTAACACCGTAAAAACAAAGTCCCCTTTCTCTCCGCTCCCCTCCTCCCTAATTTCTCCCAGCAACAGATCTTCTTATAGATGAAAATCTGATGGCTTAATTAATCTAGGATTTGTGTTGCGTTTATCAATGTGGCTTGTTCATCGTAGTTATGATCTTAAGGGCTTTGCACGCCATTCACCCAACGTTTACTGCGGTCAGGTATACAGATGGTTGCATCCAGTAAGTGTTGCCTGGTAAACATACGTTTGTATTTTATTTTAAACAGAAATCGTTGAATAAATACAATGTGTGAGGAAAATAAAAACTGATGCATGTCCATGGCTTTGTATAATAATACCTATTGTTTGATGCACTGGAGATTCAGAAATGCTGGTCCTGTGTGTTTTATAAACTGCATCGACTCATGGATTTTACTTTTCCTCAGTTCATTCCCATGCCCGTGCTGTATGGAGTGTTCCTCTACATGGGCGTCTCATCCCTGAAGGGCATCCAAGTAAGACCGCTCTCCTCTCTTCAAAACACTCACTGTGCATCAGTTGATGAGGATGAAAAGCTTCCCTTTTTACAAAAGGATCATCTGATCATTTACGTGCATCGAAGCAGCGAAAATAAGCGAAAATAAAAATATTTATTTTTATTTTGCATGAATTATGTTATATTATTTTTCTTAGAGAAATATCCAGTAAAAATACTGAGAAAATAGTTTTCTGTCATATAAAATAAAAAAATGCATGATGAAACTGAAGTTTGCATTTTGAACACTAACATCACCCCCCTGCACACGCACATCAGCACCGTGCACACGCACACATCAGCACCGTGCACATCAGCACCGTGCACATGCACATCAGCACCGTGCACACGCACATCAGCACCGTGCACACGCACACCAACACTGTGCAGTATTCCCAATTATTTTTTCTTCAATAGGCAATGCCGTGGAAGAAGAGATATTTAATGAGCCGCTCCCTTTCTTTGTGTTGCGACAGTTCTTCGACCGCATCAAGCTATTTGGCATGCCCGCCAAGCACCAGCCCGACCTGATCTACCTGCGCTACGTGCCCCTGTGGAAGGTGCACGTGTTCACCCTGGTGCAGCTCACCTGCCTGGTGCTGCTGTGGGTCATCAAGGCCTCGTCCGCCGCCGTGGTCTTCCCCATGATGGTAAAGTCCGTAACGCCCCCATGCGGAGCGTAGTAACACCTCTCTGACGTGGCTCACGCCTACCACTTCACGTGGGGACGGGAATTTGCAGGGACCTCCCAGTATGATGTTAGGACTTTTTTTAGGGCCGATATGTATTGTGATTCGGTTAAATGTTTAGATTCTGTAAATATTGAAAAACATTTAAACGTATGCACTGCTGTACATAAAACTGTCCAGAGAAGCATTTTATTTGTTAACTCTTTAAAGTGAATATCACTGCAAACTTGCTTTGTTTCTTCGGGTAATTAACTTTCTTGACTCTGTGCTGGCTGGTTCTCCCCCAGGTGTTGGCGCTGGTGTTCATCCGGAAGCTTCTGGACTTCTTCTTCACCAAGAGGGAGATGAGCTGGCTGGATGACCTGATACCCGAGAGCAAGAAGAAGAAGGAGGACGACAAGAAAAAGCGAGAGCGCCAGAAACGGGTATTGGCTCCACTATGATGGTGTACTCCTAATTCACAATGTATTTTACTGTCGTTTCTGGAGAACAACGCATTTGATGTCCCTTCCCCTGGGGAGATGGTTAACTGAGCTTCGTATCAAGTGAAGGAAAGCATCATTTAGAGCTAGAGACTAAAGGTTTCCACTAACGTTATATGTATTATTCATAGTACCCATTTTAAATGTTATATTGTACCTTCTTTTTTTTTTTAATAATCCAATAATAGTAAAAGTACTTATTCTTTGAACAGACAGACAGACAATGTCTTCTAGAAGAGAAAGTCAATAGCTCTCCATGTTCTTTTGTTGACGGGATCCATTGTGAGCCAATGTTTTCCACATGAGGGACATACACCGGCTGCCTGTGATTGATTGGATGTATTGTTATTGTCTGACAGGAAGCAGAGGCCAGGCTGCAGGAGGACGTGGACACGGGGTTGAAGATATGTTACGGAGACGCTAATCACCTCAGTGTTCCTGTGAAAACACTGTCGGGAAGGTGAGTGGCATCCCAAGCCTCTGATAGGCTGAAGGCAATAGCGAATTGTTATACATCTTGTTGTGCCTGCATCTGTTGTACCTACATGTATTTTCTTAAGAATACTGTAATGAGGAATTTTACAGTTAACTTCCAAATCAGTCAAATATTGAATCCAAGATCATGACCATGACCACCTCTTTGTGAAGCCCTGGCGGAAGTGACTAACATGGGGGTTGGTTGCAAAGACCAACCATCATTCTAAGTCAATGAGAAAAATGGGATTTCAGTCTTGTAATGCAATGCAAATATGTTTTCTTCCTTCGGTTAGTATCCAAGTGGCTACTTCATCTCTATATTATCTATTGTCAGAGGGTCAAGTTGTTAAGGATGAATTATGAATGACTTTTGGTCATAGACTACGCCAATGAGGACATCAATTCCTGCCCACAATATGCCAAAAATGTATAGTTTGGGCTGTTAGTTGCAGAACTCTCTGAGACCGTAATGCAAAATCTACGGTTTCATAACATTTGTCTCTAAACCAATGGCTGAGGTCCTGGACACCAGATCCATGTGATTTTACAGTCGATTGTATGCAGTACTAAAACGGTGCACTCTAAGAATAACCAAACATTAGAAATGACACTACAGGGGCCGCACCCTCTCTGGGCAAAGACAAAATTCTGGTTAAGAATTGGCCTGAATTGGTACCAGGTGATGACATCATGTGGCACCAAGTTGGACCAATCGGAAACCAAAATTCCTATAGTTTGTGTCAATGCATGATGTCTCGTCATGGTGTGTGTGTCGGCTGTGGCGTGGGCCGGCGGTCAGTTCTCTGTTGTGTTTGTCCTGAACAGATCGTACAGAATAGGACTAGTGACCCACACCATGGAAGAAGATGCTCCAGGGGTGGGTGTCTGATGCAAACCATCTGACCCACGTTACCCAGTAGTTAAACAAACATAGTGAAGTGTAACAGTTTGTCAGTGACGGTGTGCGCATGGCCACAACCCTCGACCATTTTGGTTGAAAAGCACCCACACACACACACACGTGCACCCCACGGTGCATTGTGTTGTGTGATGGCAGTCTGCTACTCGACGGGGAAATGGTCGTTGATAAAAGTGTGTCACATTTTTATCATGCCCGCGTAGAAATTAAAACAAAGGGCTGTTTTTACATTTTTATTCTCCGAATGAATCTTACCATGACTAACGAACAGTAGTTTCATGACTCATTCCAAATGTCAGCAGGGAACAGAATGACACAGTGTTTGTGTGTTGTGGATTAGTGTCGGGTGACGAGGACAAAGACAACCAGCCTCTCCTGTGTTGTGTTCTGTCCCTTGACTGGTTAATCCACTGGTTTACACGCACGTCTGTGTCTGCTTGTGTTAACCGTCCTGTACTAACCCCTCTCACCCATCTGCCGTTTGTTGTACCTCCTCTGTGTGTGTGTCTTTGTGTGTGTGTGTGTGTGTGTGTGTGTGTGTGTGTCTTGCATTCGGGCATGTAGCTCTGATTGCGACCCCTCTGTTGTTAATATCTCTGATGAGATGGACAAAAGCGGTGCGTGGAAAGCGGTGAACGTGGGCGCAAACTCATGTACCCAACATGTGCATCGTAGCGAAAGGTAGCTATGACAACCCTCACCATTGCCACCCTGATTGGCACAATATCCAACTCAGGTTACGAGTTCTCATGATTGCAATTTAGCCATCTGGTATTTGGAATCTGCATGAGTAAGAAACTGACGTGATTTGCTTTATTTCTAATCGTTCAAAAAGAATCTGTCATTGTATTACTAATCAATTATAGTCACCCACAGCAAACAAATCGATTTGGCTTTTACTGATGTGAGAAAAAAGCCTTGTGTCCTTTTTATAGTCTTGCCCATGGCCTGCAACTCTTGTGTGTGTAACTGCATCACACTCTATGCAAGGCATCCCAGCGAGTAGGAGTGTTCTTCAAATACAATGCCTGGAGTCTCTCTCTATCGCTCTCTCTCTTTCTCTCTGACTCACTCTCTCTTTCTCTTTCAGCCAGGAGAAGGTGGCATTGGTTAGAGTGGAAGTCAACCCAGACGAACCTCTTTCGCCCGGGGAAACCTCGTCGTCCGAGACCTTCTTGTGACGAAGGGGAGCAGGACCCCCCCCACACCTCAATACTCCCTTTCCTCAAATCTCTCTCCCCCCCCAATACTGCCACTCCTCAAATATCACCCCCCATGTGTGACCCCCCCTAACCCTTATCTTGTCAGGTGGGGGAAGAGAGGGGTGCTCTCACGTGCACGCCTGGTTGACTGTGCATGAAGGAAAGGGTGCACATTGACCGGGGAACACAGATGTACCTCTGCGGCTACTGCCCATGAATGTGCCCAAAGATTTGGAATGTTTTAAATGTAAAGGAACACAAAAAAAGAAAACATACACACACAGATTGATATACATTGTAGAATCACACACACACACACACACACACACACACACACACACACACACACACACACACACACACACACACACACACACACACACCAAAGGAAGGTGGCCATTTTTAAGTTCTTAATAGCGGTTTATTATTTGAATCGTTTTTTATTCTCCGTTAGCCTTTAGCCGTCTCATTTCAACTGCACTGGTTTCGCTTCTGATCTAAAATCGTCCCCAACTGTTTGTGACGCTGTGGTAATGATGTTGTTTTCTTTGTTGAGTTGCTTCATTCTTGTTTGTATCTTGTATGTTCACATCAATAAGTCAATCGATAAATGGCACCAGCTTTAAAACGTATTTTGATTCAAAAGCATTTCAGGGGTCCCGTCAGTGCCAACACTCTCCCACAGCCTCTCTCTGTGTCGTTAGTAAGCCCGGTCCGGTGTCTGAGTCAGAGGAACAAGGTCCATTGATGCCAGGACTCTTACCCTAGATATTTCCAGAGTATTCAAACTACTCCTTTATGTTTAAGGTCTTTTCTGACCTCAGTGTTGGTATTGCTGCTCACTAGTTGGTCCAACGATGCATAACTTGTAACATATTAAAACCATTTCAGAGGCCATATCTCTTAATTGTACTGTACAGCAAGCACTTTAGATGCATATGCCAGTAGGTTTTAGTTTTGTCACCCGATAGTTTGTGTTTAAATGTATCTGTTGAAAGTGTACGCTGAGATTGCTCCAATGTCTCTTATTTTGTCAGTATACTTCTTGCAGGGCTGGAAACACAACCATTTTAATGAATATAGTTTCTACAATATTGAGGTGCAGGAGAGTATATTAAGAAGTAGGTCACCTGAACTGTGTTTTCCATGTCGATACTCTTTGTGTAATACGTGTTGTAAAGATACCTTGGTAAAACCAGTATTACAACTTTAATTTAATGCACAAAAAAAACTTTCCACAGTAATCTTGAAAGATAAAAACATTTGCTGTCTGAGAGAAAGTAGTTCTCATTTGGCTCAGCGCAGTCCTGTTTTAGCAATAAGTTTTCAATCCCATAAAATGTATGGATCATTATCCAACGGCCAGCAGTGGGTATTGATCTTGTGTCTATTGTGTCTGTACTCTCTTATCCGTATGGGCAAAACGCTTATGTGCCTTTTGTCAAAGCTTTTCATGTGCAAGTCTCGACATTTCAAGTGTTAACAAAACTCATTGGTACACGGTGGCCCACACACTGCCAAAGAACAGCCAGGCCGTTTTCCTTAGTTGATCTGTACTGTGGCTTATATGTCAACGCTCACGTCAGGTGTTTGATGTAAACTAAGTCTGAGCCGGGGGCACACAGCGGCCCTGATTCGCTGCTGGTCTCGTCTCCTGTTTTAATAATATATCTGAAAAAAGAGAATACCGTGTATTATAGTGTCATAGCCGTTGTGGTTTTGTTCCAACTAAATGCTTTCAAATCAATTGTAGAGGTACTGGTGTATGAACTTTTGTGAATGTCAACAAACGATTGTACCCTTTTCTAAAATGAATAATGATCTCGCTGAAACAGAAAGTTAGAATTAAGTGTTTTCATGTGAACGATATTCAACACCTACCCGACACACAAACACAGTAGGTAGATTCAACAATTGTTCAACATGACCTGGCAGTGATTACCTTGATCGAAAAATACTATAAATATATACAGAAATATATTTTTTCTCTCTAATGTTACAATTGACTGACGCATAAGGTCAAAATCTACATTTCAATTAACTTTCAAAACCTACTCCACAAATGAAAAAGTGGAAGAGGAAGAAAGTGAAGAATCTCTTAGGCACTTGACATTCAACACATTCTGGTTAAAACAATAACTGTTTGGACATACCATTGATACACCAGATCACCTTGTACTTCTACTGTAATTATGACTTTAAACAAACATTATTTTTTGTAATAGAAAGCAATAAAAAAAACTCTTTAAATATGTGGATTCTGTTTAATGTGAACCTGGTTGAATACAAGACTGCACACAGGTGTAACCTTTGCCAAATACTATAGTGTTTTTTTGTTTTTTTAGAGTTCTAGTAATGTAAAATCCTAATGTCTCGCATTAGAAACGCTGTGGCAGATTCAAATGTCTCCCCCATAATGACATGTCATTATTTAATACCAAACAATGACAAACATTACTATCAATTTGTATGCGTCCGAAGTAGTGGCGGGCAATGTGAGGCGCCATCACGATGATCAAGCCATGTGACTTGCGGCTGAGACAGACTTGAACGGGAACTCTGCCAACAGCATTCTAAAATATGAGCGACAGACCTGCAAAATAAACTCTTTCCAGGCAAAAGGTGCTCACCATAAGCCCTCTGCCCATCTGTCAAACGTCTGATTCGCTAGACTGTGTGCATGATTGTCAGGGAGAGTTAAAGACATGACCTTAGCGTGCAGATGGTGCAACATTTATGTCTGAGGGGCACTCCGCAAACTTGTCAACGCAATCAAATGAAGCCGTTGTAACGTGGGGGCCTCGATTCATTTATTGAAAATGGATGAAGGGGTGACATATGCAGTGATTATCAATGTGGCAGAGTTGTGTTGAATATAACCCAGTGACCATTTGGGTGATGGAAGATTACACCGAGCCATTGTGTCGAGGATATTCATTTTCTTTTTAAGAACATTTGGTTGGATGTTTAGTCAACAAGCTGTGGAGTAGCATTATATTGAAGTCATTACTTTTAACTTACAATTATATTAAATGCCACTGCACTTTTTTTAAGAACAAAATACAAAGGCCTACATTTCATAAAAGATAAGTACAGGGAAAAAGTCTTCCACGTTAAAACAGGAACTATTCATCAAAACTAAAGCACATCTCATCCATCCCTGAAATCTTACAGGGATGGTAGCATTTTATTACACAATTCTGTAATTGCATAGAGTCGAGTCGTATAACTTGGGACTGTGCCTCTTTTTGACAGACTGTCTACTGTCTGTTTACGATGTGGACAATGCTGATAATTATAATAAAACTACAAATATCGTATACCATACAAAGACAATATCTACAGTTTGTGTGACAAAACTTCTATGGCCAAGAGACAATACGACAAAGGCAATGTTCCTGTTATTACATGAATTTAAAAGAACACAACTTTACAACACCAACAGGCAACTGACACTCCTAAAAGTAAAAAAAAAAAAGTGTTTCCGACACTTGAACAGGTGTCGTCGCTTTTCTGTAGCACAGTCGCATGAATCATATGCGTAGAACTTTGTGTTGAGTTTCAGGGTGGTTTGAATAAGGGACTTGGCCACAGTTCAGTGGAAAATACTGGATGAGGTTGGCCTGTCCCATTTGGCTGTGTTGAGATGCCCGTCAGTTCGCAGCGTTCTGCGGGCCCTCTGGGATGAGCGACATGAAGAATGTTACGATGAACGACCAGGTGGAGGACAGAAAGTTGGCCTGGGGGGCAGCATCTGTGTCCTCCGCTCCCTCCGCGCCGGCGCCACCACCACCATCATCATTATCCTCATCACCACCAACCCCAGTATTATCATCAGCGCCGACACCGTTCTCATCGGCACCAGCACCATTATCCTCGTCAGGGTCATCATCGTCGTCGTCCAGCATATCATCCATCGCTCCCTCCTAAACAAGATGGACATGGTTGTCTAGGTTAAGCACTTTGATAGACTAAAGCGAAACGCATCTTGCATTTAAAATCAAAGTCAAATCTTAAAAGGACGCCTTTTCTAACCACCAGGTGTTATGTTAATTGGCCAGTGTAAGCCACTTCCATATCTGCCCTCTAGTGACAGCACACACAAAGATTGGGGATAATTTAAGCCAACAAACTAGTTGTGATTGTATTCCTGCAAATATTGACTTAAATATACATATGTGAGGATGCATTCCCCTCCCTGGCAAATGTAAGCCCTTGTGGGTGTGGTGGGGAGGCCACCTGGGGGTCTGCATTGTTCGGCTCCTCCTCTGCGTTGTCCTCCGGCGGGGCCCCGTCTGCCCCCGCCTGGGCGTCGTTCTCCAGGTTGAATGGGAACCAGCCGGCCTGGTGCCTGGATGGGGAGAAGCAACACATCGAAGAACACGCGCACGCGGTTGAATTAACTTTAAAAAGTGCAAGGGAGATGTAATGTTCACATACATTTAATCACCAAATTAAACAAGTTTGGGGGTTTGGATATGCTTAGGAGGGCATATTAATTAAAAAATATCTATTAGCCTGGTTTACCCGTCTGCCTACCTACCCGGCTCCCTGCCTGCACTCTGCATGGCGTGCACTCATTGAGCATAACCGGAGTCTTCCACAAGGCTAGGCAAAACTATTGCTAAGACTAGCGAGATATTCACGTTTTTTGGGGAGTGGCTGTGATGTGTGGCCTGACGGCAGAGGGGTAGGAATTTGGATAACTTCAAAAAACGAGCCAAGTTTTCCAAATTGCCTAGCGGCCTACCTTTAAGTATTGGAACGGTTGAGAAAGACTAAAGGGACAACTAAACAACGGGTGATCTGACGTGCTGGAGCGGGGGCGGAGGGGAGAAGACTCACAGGTTGAGGACCAGGATGGCGCCCATCACCAGGACGAAGCGGCTGAAGGATGAGTAGAAGTACACGATGCTGATCAGGATGGCTGTGCGCGACATGGTGTACACCCAGTCCAGCCAGTCGCGGTTCTCCTCCTCCTCGTTGGGGGCGTCTGCCGGGCGAGCGGCCGCCTGGGCCCCCTCCACGTTGTTGTTGTTGTTGTTGCCGTGGCGATACTCCAGAGGGGGCTGGGAGGCGTCCATTGGCCACGCGGCGGGCTGGTCCCGCCAGTGCTGCTGCGCTGAAGCGTTCCACGCCTGACTGTGAGGGCAAAGAGGGAGTGGAGTTCAATTTCAAAGGTCATTGTTACGATATTAGGAACAGGGTTAGTTTTCGGGTGCTTATGGTAAGGGTCAGTACTGACACCACACAGAGGGGCCGGTGTTGAGCTACTCATTAGCGCTAAGCATAGCAACAGGTGAGGCTGCAGGGGTGAGACTGAGTTGAGAGTCTCTGGAGGTAAGACTGAGTTTGCAGGATTAAAACAGAGGATGCACGGTTTTTGTTGAAGACTCAGTGGCTGTGGACCTGCGGTGAGTACCTCGCATCTAACCCCCTAGATAGGCAAGACTGCACTCACCCAGGGAAAGTTAGGAACATACTTCAAGTTCTGACGCACCGCGTAGGGACAGACATGAGGTTATGGGAACCCTATAATTATATTATAGGGTTCTACGTATAAAGAAATATCTTTGATGCGTCTAATTGATTGGTTTTATGGAGCAACATTTCATAAAGCAAAACTGCAATATCACAGAAGATATTTGTAGGAAGTAAGTCCCTTCAGATCTACTCTTTGTTCGAGTCTGACTCAGTTACAGCAAAGCGTTGATTTAAAGCGGCTAGTAGGGCAGCTTTGATTTCAGGTCTTGTTCTGTGTTTAATATATAGAATGCTAATGAACGATGCTGTGTGCCAAGGTATTGAGCAGTGCTGGAATAAATAAAATGAAAAAAGTGGTTTGTACATTGTACATGCCAAGTTTCAATGAAATTGCACCTCAGCACTAGCACTATTCAAGAGCATGCAAACAAATGCACTATTGAAGATAAGGGAACACCAGAAAAGAAAAATATATATCTTCACCGGAAATGATCAGCCTGTTATCATTAGTAGGCATCGCTTTTTGATATAGGCAGAGGAGCGCCAACAGTTAGTTCATGAGGGAAGATGTCAAGGCGTGGGCAGTAGAAAATAAAAAAAAGGACAACCTATGCAGTAGAAACATTTTACAATGCATTTAAAGTTACTGAATCTATGAAAATGAATGTACACAGGATGGATGGTACGTGAGAAAGGACATGGCAATATATCGAAAAAAGGAGTGCCAACTCAAAAAGGTTAGTGGCACAAGTGCCACCAGTGTTATAAAATGTTAGTCTTGAGCCCTGCTCACTAGTCGTACAACCATTATACCTCTACGGGGTGCTAATGAGTATGATTCTGATTTAAAGACAGAATGTACTTACTAGTGCATGTAGTACTGACGGAAGTATTGCTGCTGCCACCACATAAGGGTCATGGTATTGTACGTGGGACTTTCTGTTGGGTTGGTTGGAGGAACTGGCTGTGGCGAATACTGGTTCCATGGTAAGCTGCCAAACAGAGTTTAAGTTTAAACAAAGCACAGAAACAAACAATCCTTTAATCCCATAATGGATCATGAGTCTTGGGCTTAGTGTACTTAAGAAAGTTTACCTATGCATGAAGGCTGGATGCATGGGGTAGTAATGGCCGTGCATTCGATGCTGGACCCCATCGTTGCTCTGCGGTTGGCCGCTCTGAGACGTGGACGGGTTTGCAAAACTCTGAGACACGAAAAAAAGGGAAGGGGGGCGGGTCGGGTTTCAGCCATGTGGTTTTTTTT
The DNA here is from genome assembly GCF_964030765.1 of Micromesistius poutassou. Classification (NCBI taxonomy): domain Eukaryota; kingdom Metazoa; phylum Chordata; class Actinopteri; order Gadiformes; family Gadidae; genus Micromesistius; species Micromesistius poutassou. The sequence continues at coordinate 5,333,793 of NC_140290.1, read as the reverse complement.
TGTACACAAAACAAAAACTATATAACAGGCACACCAAATGTGAAAAATTAACCAGAAAATGTAGTAGTATGGTGTGGTATGTAGAGTATGGTGTGGTATTAGGCTGCAACGATGAATTGATGTAAGGGTAGGTTGATCGACAATAAATGGGTAGAATCTAATTTTGATACTAGATTTATCGTTTCATTGATGTATCAAGTATAAAAAACGTTATGTCCTAATGTTCTAGTGAAATGGCAATATTGGGTCCATCGATCATTATAAAAAAAAGTTTTGTTTTTCTTGGGTGCTTGATGATGAGAGTAAGATAAAGCAAGCACATTAAAGACATTACTATGAGCTCTGGTAATTTGGGATGGCATTTGCTATTTATAACATTTGATGGACTAAATAATCAATCAAAATAATAATTAACCATGAAAATAAGCTTAAATTGCCTTCCCCCCCGCTGTGGTGCTGCTAATGAAAACGCTGATAATGATGATGACATGAAAGGCAACCGATGAGCAATTAGTGGCAAGCGCACCGTGGGGCCAGTGGTGGGGCCCGGCGGGGCCTTATTACTGCTGCCGTGGGCCTTCGGGGAGGGCGGTGGTGTGCGGGACGCACACACCAGATGGAGCATGTGGTACTCGTCCTGCTGTGGAAGACACAGACCCCGCGTTGTTAGCATAGGAGGGTCAACGTATTGCATAACGCATGATGCAAACAGAGGGGGGGGGGGGATTGATTGGCACTCGTACATTGCTTGTATAACCAAGTTGTAATCACAGCACTTATTTTTGTTTAGAAATCAATATGGAATGTCGGGAATTCAATTGCTTATACTTTTACTCCCCGTCAGAGAGATATCCCGGTTTAGAAATCCCAGTTTAATTTGTCAACTAACCTTTCGTTTTTCTAAATAAAAATATACAAATATAAATGCAACACTAAGTCGTTAAGTAGCTGCTTGAGTGGAAAAACATGAAATGTTTCATCTTTCTAATAGGCTTCTCCAAGGAAATGGGGAAAAGACAAGGAGGACCTACCGTTCTCAGGACATCTTTCAAGGTAAAGTGATCCAAAAGGAGCTTCCCAGAATACACCAGCCTTTGATCTTTTGACATCTAATAAAATATCACAGAACGATACAATAAAAAACAACAATAACCAAACCAGCAATTCAGATGAAACTTGCATATTAATGTCTTCAAATGTCTATAAATACTAACTTCAGCAGGCTCCTTTTGTAATTGTAGCCTTTCTAAAAAGAAGTTTGGATAAAATCGTGGCTTAACTGCTGCATTTCCCTTGACAAGGAGCATTTCCATTTCCCCATTGTTTCAGCTTTTATTTATTTGTAGTTTTTCCTTCAAGTTAAAGGGGTATTGTGAATGGGGGATGGTTGGGTTATGAGATATATACTGTATATATATATAAATAAAAGGATGTTTGATCATAAAAGCTACAATGTTTCATGTGAGCCATGCTGGGCGCCATTGCTTTAGAAAAAAGAAAATCTAGAGAAGAAACATGGCAGAGTGGCATACAAAAGGCTACAAAAGGATGACTGGGACACTTTACATTTACAGCACCTCTCCTTGCTATTCAGAAAAGCTGTCATAACAGTCCCAGTTTGGTAACAAAAAAACAAAGCAGGGTCAGCTGTAGAGAATGCTTAATTATATCCTAAAGTACCTGGCTTTTCATGGGCCAGGGCACTGGAGGAAGCCAATCATTTCTTGGCTGATGCATTTAAGCTAATCAGCAAATTGTAACATGGGAGGACATACTGTAATTCCTTAAAGCTTGTCTGTGCTCCATGTCACCAATGTTTAATTATCGATTATTAACGATTAAAGGTCGGTAAAGGTAATGCAGTGGTCAAGGGACTTTGGGTATACAAGGCCTCTTGTATAGATTTCCTGAAGAAGTCAAGCTGACACTTGACCCATGGCAAACACCATACTATCACTCACACATGTCCAACAGCCCCAACAGAATATTAAATTCGACCATGTATAAATGACCACATTTTTTGAAATTGTAATGAGAATCTGTAAATATGTTGCCATACGCTAATCTGTAAAACATGCAGATACAGTCCTTTCCACTTCTTCACAGAGCAACGTAATATAACTAACTAATACTCTGGAGGCAAAAGGCTAAAGGTCCCATGGTCTCATGTAAACAAAAACTGAAGATCGGACAATAGATACTCACAGGTTTACTGGGGTAAACATCAGAGAGGTGGGCTTTCAGCTTCTCCACTGTCCAGTTCTCGAAACAATTAATTCTCTGGTCGGTGTACTTCTGGTTCGGTGCCTTGATGACAAGAATCACCGGGATGTCTACAACACCTGGATCCATTCCGCAAAACCATGTGTCTTCAGATTAAATATGAATCTGAAGTATCCATATCATGGTCCTGTTGGCCTGTTTCCCTCCTGTGCGAAGAGGACCAAAAATAAACCGTGTCCCACCGTCCCAGACGGACGTCTACCCAATGGAGCCCCCCCAAAAAATGTCACCAGTGAGGGGAGACCGCGACGACAAGCCTGGTGGATAGAGGAACATGCGAAGTAAAAGACAAAAACAAATTATTAAGACACATTAAGACACTATGTCTAGGGTAATTTCAGGTATTTTAGGTTCGCTAGACTACAACTAAGCGTGGAAGTGTGCACACAGAGAGGTGTCGTTGCCCGTAACCTGCGTTAATATGCAAACGTTTGCAACCAGACAATGTAAGGCGTTTTAAGGAGACTTTCTCGCTTAAGCAAATATCAGACATAACACCTCTAGGTCAGCAGGCATGAAGTAAGCATCCTACCTTGACAGCTTAGAACTGCTACAGCAAAAGTTGTTAGCCAACTCGGCTAACCGGGGTAAATCGATAACACAAACACGCAGAGTTACGGTCCATAACATGCACATCCGCTCACCTCAGCCAGAACGACAGGTTATATTTGGTTGAAAGGGGGCGGACGTGTTGTCAGCCAGTATTTTGACATTGACACGTCGCCTTGTCCATGTTTGCCCGTCGTCCTGTAAGCTATAAGTAGAAAGAGATGGGGCAATCGAGTCCGGAAATGACGTCACACAAGCGTCGAACAGCTGATCATGGAGCACGTTCCATAACTCTGAAGAATAAGTCCCGCCTCCGAGGCTCCCGGTTCCCTCGGTCAAATGTCTATGGGAAATTTTGAATTTCCCATAGAATAGTCCCATAGAATGGGACTTATTCTTCAGAGGTCTATTGACAGGCTCCACGTTATAAACATATTTGTTTTGTATTTTTCGATATAGGCTACATTATATATATTGGCTTAGAATTGTTATTTGTAATGTTTTCCGTTCCATGTTGCTTTTGATTACCGGTTGTTGGCCATTTCATTTTAGCCTGGCTTCGGCTTTTTACATTTTTTTGTTTTAAACACTGCATATTTATGCAGTGTTTCAAACAAATCCTTTGCTGGAAGGAGATCGCCATCTTCAAATAATTAAATGGGTTTTCCTCCTACAATTATTTTATTCAAAGAACGATAGGCCTACTCAAGACATGTTCCCCAACCTGTGAGTCGGGATCCCGTTTGGGGTCTTCTGATATCCATACGGTGCGGCTGATTGCTGACTCATAAGATCTAAATGTTCTTCTTAGATATACACATCTGATGTGAAAAATCCATGAAAAAGTTTGAAAGGTCTCATAAAAGCCTGTGATTCAAATATTATTCTTTCAGTATCATTAGACTGCATTGTATTCTATAAGCCTGCAGCCAAGTCTACATTCTCCTTCTTTCACGTCAAATAAACACTTTGGTAGTTGTTGCAGCACACATGATATATTGTATCTGACACATTTATCTCTTTCACAGCCTCTCTCTCTCTCTCTCTCTCTCTCTCTCTCTCTCTCTCTCTCTCTCTCTCTCTCTCTCTCTCTCTCTCTCTCCCTCTCTCTCTCTCACAACCCCTCTCTCCCCCCTCACGACCTCTCTCTCTCCCTCTCTCGCTACGGGCTTTTGACAGAAAACCTAACGCTAGCTTTCAATGGATACATATTGATCTCCATGTCCCACCTCTAACCACACTGCATTAGTGATAAACACATTTTGTTAATATCCTTCTCCCACTGTGCAGATCTGTTCTATTAGCTTACTAGATTATTCACACGATGATATTATTTCCGATGATGGGGGAGGGTGGATGTGCAGACAAAGAACATTACTCAGAGCAGAACTGTGAACATACCATTGAGATGAACTGAAGAGAGATGTACAGTGCCTTGCAAAAGTATTCATACCCCTTGAACTTTTCCACATTTTGTCACGTTACAATCGCACATGTAAATTAATTTTATTGGGATTTCATGTGATAAACCAACAAAAAGATGTGCATAATTGTGAAGTGGAATGAAAACGAAACATGGTTTTCAATTTTTTTTATATAAAAAACTGAAAAGTGTGGCGTGCAAAAGTATTCAGCCCCCCTGAGTCAATACTTTGTAGAACCACCTTTGCTGCAATGACAGCTGCAAGTCTTTTGGGGTATGTTTCTACCACCTTTGCACATCTAGAGACTGACATTTTTGCCCATTCTTCTTTGCAAAATAGCTCGAGCTTCAGATTTAGCATCAGATTGGAAGGAGAGCGTCTCTGAACAGCAATTTTCAAGTCTTTCCAGATAATTTCAATTGTATTTAGGTCTGGACTTTGATTGGGCCATTCGTACACATGACTATGCTTTGGTCTAAACCATTCCATAGTAGATCTGGCTGTATGTTTAGGGTAGTTGTCCTGCTGAAAGGTGAACCTCTGCACCAGTCTCAAGTCTTTTGCAGACCAACAGGTTTTCTGACCTGTATTTGGCTCCATCCATCTTCCCATCAACTGTGACCAGCTTCCCTGTCCCTGCTAAAGAAAAGCATCCCCACAGCATGATGCTGCCACCAGCATGTTTCATGGTGGGGATGGTGTGTTCAGGGTGATGTGGTGTTAGTTTTTCCTCCACACATTGCATTTTGCATTCAGGCCCAAAACCTCTCATCTGACTACACTGTCCCCCGCATGGACTGTGGCAAGGGTTGGAGGAAGGTGCTCTGGTTAGATGAGACCAAACTTGAAGTTTTTGGCCTAATGCAAAATGCATGGTGGTATACTTACACTACACATCACCCTGAACACACCTTCCCCACCATGAAACATGGTGGTGGCAGCATCATGCTGTGGGGATGCTTTTCTTCAGCAGGGACAGGGAAGCTGGTCACAGTTGATGGGAAGATGGATGGAGCCAAATACAGGTCAGAAAACCTGTTGGTCTGCAAAAGACTTGAGACTGGTGCAGAGGTTCACCTTTCAGCAGGACAACTACCCTAAACATACAGCCAGATCTACTATGGAATGGTTTAGACCAAAGCATAGTCATGTGTATGAATGGCCCAATCAAAGTCCAGACCTAAATACAATTGAAATTATCTGGAAAGACTTGAAAATTGCTGTTCACAGATGCTCTCCATCCAATCTGATGCTGAATCTGAAGCTCGAGCTATTTTGCAAACAAGAATGGGCAAAATGTCAGTCTCTAGATGTGCGAAGGTGGTAGAGACATACCCCAAAAGACTTGCAGCTGTCATTGCAGCGAAGGTGGTTCTACAAAGTATCGACTCAGGGGGGTTGAATACTTTCGCAAGCCACACTTTTCAGTATTTTATTTATAAAAAAAAGTTGAAAACCATGTTTAGTTTTCATTCCACTTCACAATTATACGCCACTTTGTGTTGTGTGTTGGTTTATCACATGAAACCCCAATAAAATAAATGTACGTGTGTGGTTGTAATGTGACAAAATGTGGAAAAGTTTGAGGGGTATGAATACTTATGCAAGGCACTGTATAATTAACCAATGATCCACCACCCCACGTCTGCTCTTCTACATGCATGAGGTTGGCTGATATTAATGAGGTCTTGTAGTCATTTCAGACCTATTCATAATCCCCCCCCAACACATGTTTTGTCCTCAGCGGTCTTCCAGTGTTCTGTTTGTCTCACAGCGGTAATAGATCACTTAAAGAAAGGAGGGAGAAAATATCTGAAAACAGAATTTACCTAGGCTATCACACATCATGCATTGGTGTTGATGGTTGCTTTTTACAGAACTCCTGAGTGTGAACGTCACGGCACGGAACTGCATCCAGACACGGCGAGAAACTCACCGGCATCATGTGGTGAAGGAAGTATCTTATTTAGCTCCAGTTCACAGCTTGAACACAAAAGGGATTGAAAATTGGACGATTTGCATTTGTAAGGCATGAGTCTCTGTTTTCAGAATAGCAAAACCAGCTTTCAGGGCTAATTTGTAACTTTGACTGGAAGCAACTTGGTGCCGCACTAGGGAAGACACACGCGGGAAAGGGAGGGCAACAGTGAATTATCTTCTGGGTATTTTGTGTCAAGCATCAAATTGCCTCAGAGCAAGGTTGTATGTTTAGATGTATCAGGCCTGGAAGACCAATAGACAAGCTACTGGCACACTACTAGAAGCGGGACATAAATAGGAAGGGGGCCAATAAACAGTGTTAGATACCAGAGTTAAGACCTTTTTAAGCTTTCTTTTTTCTACATGGAAACAAAATTTAGAGTAGGCCATCGTCGCAGGAAAAAAATGTTTTTTTTTTAATGTTCATTTGCTTTTTTCATCTTTGAACGATTGAGACAAAGGGCTAGGTGGCTTGGCTGTCTGTGTGTTTATCTGGGTTCTGAGGGTTTACAACCGCGTAGAACGTGAATCAGTCAAAGGCATCTCAAATAAGTACCAATTCAGAATGCATTTGACGTGTGAGGCATCAGTGTGGCTGAATAAATTCAGGTTAGAGAGTATATACAGTATATATGATAAAGGACTTATGACCATTCCCTTTATTTCAGACCTCAAAGTAGACATGTTAAGGGTGTCAAGGTAGTCAAGGTTGGGTTCCTTGCAACAACCTGAAGTCGCATGTAGCATGCACTAGGTGGCAGCATGCATTCAGAAAAGCTCATTCCTAACTAGAAGAACAAACCTTTTCAACATAATTAAGGAGGATTCAAATGTAAAACATTGTCATATTTGTGATTGCTGCATGCATAATGTCTTATTTGCTGTGTGTTCAATTGTTCTTAAAAGTCAAATGGTGACAACCACACCTATGTGTAACTTAACTCACATGCAAGAGTTAAAGTGGTCAATTTGCTCATTGCTTTATATTGCATTGCATTAAAAATGCATTGGATCTGGCATGCATGCATAAACATATAACATCATATGTAGATTGATTCACTGAAGTAAGATTCCTGCATTCAACCCCTTTAAAAACAACAATGTAACAATGCACCTACATTAAGAGGAGAACCTTCCTTTCTTTTATTCAAAAATATCAGGTGAGGCAGACAGCCATTCCAGTGTTACCTCTTAGAGTTTCTGGCAGTGGTGCTGACTGAGGTGTGCGTGTGTGAGGTACAATGTGTTGATGTCTGATGAAGTGGCACTAGTGATCCAGTGGCGGCGCTACGCCACTGCTGGACGCATGGTGGGAAAACACTGCATCCCCATGGTAACAAGCTTCCTGTCCGCATGAGCTCCATAAACGGATTTCCTTCGAGACGGAGGGAGGGAGAGAGAGAGAGAGAGAGACGGATGATGATGTCACAAAAGTTTTGCAGATTTTCTACTAAAACCGATTTTTCATTCACAAAAAAGAAAACCGCAACAGAGAAACTTTTCACACCAGCTCTGCAAAGCTGGATTTCTGGGCTCTCAAAGGAGAAATTGGGTTTATTTGCAATATTCTAATCTACCCGAGGGGAATACCTTCAGGTGTACCGAACACAATGCTTCACCTGGAACAGCATCACGTGTCCGGGAGTGACTCACCTCCTGTATCCCGATACAACGACGCAAGTGCATCGCAAGTGTGATGCGTCAACTCGCTGTGCATCATTGCTCTGCATGAGCTCTCACCCTGGAGATCTTTTCTGTACCTGTGGTGTGCACACAGTCTGGGTTTGCGAAGTGAAAAGGGATCTGCAGGACAATAAGGCGTGACTCAACCCTTTCTATCTTCCAATGACATCACTCACCCACCTCCCCCCCGGCCAGGAAACCTCATTCATGCCAAGGAAGTTACTGTAGAAACACAAGGTCAACTCCTTTATGCGTTTTTTGCTCAAAGTCATCTGGTTGGCTGTGGAACGAGTGAAACACTGGTTGTAGAGTGCAAGGGGTATGTCATTAGACCCCAGAGTTTTAGATAACCACATGTAGCCTCATCGTCACCAGGCTATAGGGCCGTGGTCTTTTGGGCAGCTCAGGCTCTGCAGCCATGTTTCCCCTGTTCCACAGTGCCATGATTGGCTCTCCCATTTCATGGGATGTATGTGTATTGTGTGTGTGTGTGTGTGTGTGTGTGTGTGTGTGTGTGTGTGTGTGTGTGTGTGTGTGTGTGTGTGTGTGTGTGTGTGTGTGTGTGTGTGTGTGTCACACCGGGTGCTGCATGTGCAAGGTCATGAATTAAAGGTTGTTTTTGGAAGGCTCCAATTGGTGCCATGAAAATACCCCAAATAGCCCCCCCATGACACTGAAAGGGGGGTTCGCTTTACATCAAGGGGCATCCTGGTGAGGAGGAAGAATGTGAGCAGCGAGTCATAATCGGCTTTAAGAAAAGAGCAGAGTGGTAACCGAGCTCCAAGTGTTAATTGTCATGCAGAGACAAATTTGGCCCTTGTCTTTAAATGCAGAGCAGGGTTGCGATGGTGGGGCTACCATTTGGAAGGAGATGATGCTTAACGTGATGGTGCTATTAACGTGCATTTGTGATGCCAATGTTACGACAGTAGTTTCTATTTGGGGGTGCAATGTAGTAACTATATATAACCAAAGAGAGGTAAAACGGAACAACTGCATCCGAGATTGTTGACGCGGGGGGGGGGGAGAGAGGGATCGCGGGCGGGATTGTTGACGGGGGGCGGCGGCGGACGGGATTGTTGACGGGGGGCGGCGGCGGACGGATGGTTGAATTATTATTATTTTTATTATTATTATTTTTTTTTCAAACAAAAATAGATTCGGGGCTTTAGCCCCGAATAAAACAGCCTAGTGACGTCACTGGATATTGCTCGCTTGTAACATTTCGTCCTTTTTACCAAACCCAGCTAGATTGAGGCAAACCTGATGATTCAATGCTACATTTAGATGAACTAATATTCCTGGGGCACCATAACCTTGTTAGGTTCCTCCATCTCCACCAAAATGGATCTCAGGGTGTGAATTTCCAGATATCATAAGGGACAAAAATATCCAGATGCATGACTGGCTATTGCAAAGTATTGATTGTTTTTCTTGGATTCTTCTCAGCCTCACTTCTGATTGTTATTGGATAAAAGCCTATTAAGCTAGCGTTATTACAGTGTATTGTTTCTTATATAGTTGGTTGTTGTCTAGCAGTCTAAGTCCCACCAAGTTTCCTCCAAAAATCTGCACATCTTATTGCAAAAAGTATTATGCACTGATTTGTTGCTGTCCAGGAATATTGACTTAAACCTGTGCAAGACACATATTGTCTTTCACCTGCAAATCAGCATGAGTTGAATAGCATTATAATCATTACTGCCCTCTCTGAGGGAAAGAGAGGGAAAGCTTCAGGCCAAGGGATGATTGTGATGGTCATGTTTTTCCACAGCTGGCGGTAGAACCCTTCTTTGCATGGCTTTTCCTTAGTCCCTTGTTTCCAGGCCACTGAATGAGGAGCACTGCGGGAATTATAGGCTTCAAGGGAGATCACCCAATGAATGAAGTCTACATTTCCATTCAAAAAAATTCTCCCCAGGCCAGAAACAAACTTGAGCCCATTGGTTATTTCTCTGCCGGCCCATTGACGGCTTTTGTAATATATGCTATCCGTCATGCTGCAAAAGTCAGGTTGAGAACGGCACTTTTGCTAAAGTGGTGCTGCAAAGTGGTGCTGCACACAGTCGTCAGAAAAGCCGGGCGGGTTGCATTCAATGGCGAAGGTATACCCGGGAAGTGGAGGAGAGCGTTTCCATAGCTACAGGTTCATCAGGATGCAGTGCCACACATCGTCTTACGGCAACCTGAGGTAGCCTGGGAGTTCAGGCATGTGGTTCCGATGGAAGCCACTGCGGAGCGTCCATTGTCTAAACAAAAGGCCTCCATGGAGTCGACAATCTCATAAAGAGGAGGATATTGCATGCTCTGTCTTGCAGTATTTCGTAATTGTCTCTTTGGCGAGATGAAACCCCTTAAATCCGTATGAAAGATGAATCACACGTCAATAACGGTGACTCCAGCTGCTCAGCAGGGAAGTTATCCCTGATGAAAGAAAAGCCAATTGAGAATTGAGGGTTTTAAAGACAAGTAACAGATGCTTGTCACCGGCTGCTTTTTGAATGTCAAAACATAATAACATGCATTCTGTGCATTCTGTTGGATTTCCTCTTTGCGACATATGCCGCCCGAAATATTTACCATTCCTCCATCTTCCGCCAGTATGCAAAGTTTATTTTGTTACTTTTAACCCGGCTATGTACTCTGAGTAGAGAGGGTGGAGTCAGCCATCCCCTATCACCGCTACATTTTGGATTCACCGTTGTCCATTGGAAGTCTGCGATGTGAATTTGGAATCGATTGAACAGAACACGCTCTCTCTCTTTCTCTCCCTCTATCTCTCTGTCTCTGTGTCTCTGTCTCTCTCCCCTGTCCTCTCTCTCTCTCGCTCTCTCTCTCTCTCTCTCTCTCTCTATATCTCTCTCTGTCTCTGTGTCTCTGTCTCTCTCCCCTGTCCTCTCTCTCTCTCGCTCTCTCTCTCTCTCTCTCTCTCTCTCTCTCTCTCTCTCTCTCCCTTCTCCCTCTGCACCAAGGCCGGGCCATTCAATTTGCGCTCTCCCTCGTTCCCCCTCCCTTCCGGCTCCCCTCAAGGGCAGCTGACTTCCGTCTGCCTTGTGACCGCTAATAGTGCGATTGGTATTCCACACTCACTGCAGTGAGGCGGATGCTCAGCTAACATGCGTTGACGGCGGGCACACCGCGGAGACCCTGACTTCTCACCCTAACCGGCCTTTAGAAATTAACTAGCAGCAGAGCCCATTTCCTCTTTTTGGTTGCTGGCTAATCACACACCTGTTGCACTTTGGAGATGAGCCCATGGTGTCCAGGATGCGACAGGTTGCTGTATGCATCTTCAGTGGACTGGCTGGCGACAGCAACGGAAATGCTCCATTAGACGATGAAGGATGTGACCTGCTTGTTATGTGACCTGAGAGCGGTGACACTTGTTTGACCAGAGAGACGTGCCACACACAAGCAGGAGAAGGGAGCAGAGCTTTATGTAACATTTTCCGTGCCATGTTTGGGAGCATAGTTTGAATCAGGCTTTGGTTTTCGAGAAGTTACACTGCTGATTGTTAGAACTGATAAATGCAGTACATATCAAAAGTTCAAAACCATAAATTCTTTACCAAGGCACTGAATGTATCGAAAAAAATAAATATATTTTTTGTATTTCTGTAATGTACCGCCATATTGAATGACTCAAACAGACACAGACACGCTTCTCTGCACAAAATAAGGTCTGGTGGAAACACTCTATTCACAAGGACTACGAACAATGTTCTGGTCTATTTACTTGCAAGCCAATCAATACGTTGTTGAAAGAATTAAACACCTGTCAGTCGGGGTTGTATACATGTCATATATAACAGCCACTGGTTGATATGTCAATTTTAAAAGCAGTGCCAACATGTGAACTCTAAACAGGTGTTTTCCTTGATAGCTAGGTAATGCAGTGCTTTCTATCTCGATTTTTAGAGCATGGGATTACACTACCAAGATTAGGTAGCTGCTAGGGCCACACATTACAAAGGAAATGATGCATTGTACATTGAAATGTATGCATCGTAGTTTTAACCAAAGTGTGTGAAGTGACAGAAGTGCAGTGAAGCATAGACACTGTGGAGTGAAGCATACACACTGTGCAGTGAAGCATACAGACTGTGCAGTGAAGCTGGCTTCTGTCATTCGTCTTAGCAGACACAGTGCTACTAACCATCTACAATAGCACAATGGCTGTCCATCAAAAATCTTTGAGCAACCCTGAGCAAACATGTGAGTCAAGGCCACGTCACTGAAGATTTAGAAACTTGATTTATTCAACATTTAATATGACATGCAGCATTACTAAATAGTACATCAAGCACATCAATGGCATTACTACGGCAACGTGAGCAGTGACCCTCCCCCCCTCTCCCCTACCCCGTCTGGGGTAGGGGAGAGGGGGGGTCTGGCTAGCCGTTACCCTGACAACATGTCTCACAGCCTAACGGTCCTGCGGCGTGTGTTGATGAAGCGAGGAGCTCCCTTCTTCTAAACGCAGGCATACTCTGCTAATACAATAGAAGGCAATTAACAGTCAGCTCTCATGTGACACTCATTAGTCTGAATGTGAAGGTCGGATACAGCGGTGTGTTTGTGTGTGTGTTTGTTTGTTTTGTGTGTGTGTGTGCTCGTATTTTTGTGTGTGTGTGTGTAACCACAAATGTACTTATTGTAATTCGCTTTGGATAAAAGCGTCTGCTAAATGCCCTAAATGTAAATGTAACCACATGCCTGCAGGGCTGTGTTGTGATGTGTTTGTGTATGTGTATGTGTGTGGGTGGTTAGATGCAAATGTGTGTGTGTGTGTGTGTGTGTGTGTGTGTGTGTGTGTGTGTGTGTGTGTGTGTGTGTGTGTGTGTGTGTGTGTGTGTGTACACATGCATGCATGCACATGCCTGGAGATAGTCTTTGGTATTGAAGTGTTTATGAGTCTGGCTGTTGCAGAGTCAGTAGGGATGGGCAGTGCTCGAAGAAACTACATGATCTAGCTCTATGCTGCATAATGAATGACACAGGGGATCTGCGCAGGCTGTGTTTTCCTTGACCTGCCAGTGCAGAGTGTCGAGGTTCTGTATCGCTCTCAAGTGTTTCTCGTCCACCAGGGCTACTAGATATTTAATTGTATTGTTCACTTTTTTGTAAGATTGACCCCTGACCCTTTTTCAGCTTTCACCCGACGCCCCCACACCCCTTGCTGAATGCTGATCAACTGATAACACAGAACAGTGCACGTCGGGGGGGGGGGGGGGGGGGGTGGGGGGGGGTGTGCGTGTGTGTAATGGTTGACCACAACAACAAGAGCAGGAACCGCTACGTCTGTGTTCACACCTGCAGAGCTGTGCAGGCTGCAGTCCAAAGTTTTCATTTCGCAGGTGCCGAGAAGTGATGACTCAGCCTCTCAATGAAGAAGCTGACAATCGAAGGGGCTTCCATGGTGACCACTGTTCACAGGTCTCTGCCGATCGGAGACGCAGGAGAGGGGTGGGAGGGTGAGCTTCCGGTGGTCTTTCACGGGGACATAAGGAGGGGGAGCCATGCAAAAAAGGAGCGAATATGTTAACGCAATGCAGTCATGACGCGGGGAATTGATTCAGTGATTCATATCACCTCTCCTTTTGAATCCTTTAGTCTCCTTTTGAATGGTTAAAGCGACAATCCGGAAGAGCTTCAAAAATTGTATTGAAATAATTGTCAGTTAAATGTCTATCAGTCGCAGAATGAGAAGACACAATGGTGATTGAGACTATGGCCCGCTGATGAAAGCCCTGCATTCGCATTATTTATAATGTTACAAACTTGGTGATGGACACAAGTCACAAGTGGTGCACATTAAGTGACGCGTTTTCCATCAGCCAGCAGTGCTGGTTCCGCCAGAGAGGGTGTGGCTGAGCCACTGCAACAGACTCTCTCTTCAACCCGTGTGTGAAGCGGCATACAGTTTTTATGTCTGCGATAGGTGCCGCCAAAGAGAAAGAAACGGATGTCTTCGAGATTTCCACTTAAAGTAAAAAAATGTTGGACTGTCGTTGGATATAACATTTATATATTGTCATATTGTGCCATTGTTTGTTTGTTTGCATGAAAATAATGATGTGGATTTTTTATCGCCCAGGCCCATGTTTAAACTACACCAGATCCTTCATTTGCTTCTGACTCAACTTTTCTATTCAACTTTTTCTAAGCCTTTCATATAACAGGTGACTCACGCCAAAAGAAATACATATTAAGACTCTACTCACCGCTCTCTCTCTCTCTCATCTCTCTTTCTAATCAAAAAAATGTTCTCCAAATATTGACTTGGATGAGTCAAAATCAGGCTGCAGAACTTGCTTGTTTGTCTTCAGTGGGGGTGGGGGGGTTGTGGGGGGGAGTCTTGTCAGTTGGACTTTGTTAAAACAACAACAACAACAACATAGTAATTACTGTTAAATGTTCTGTTCAGTGGGGGGGGTAGACCAGAGAGATGCTTTGCCAGCTCCTTATTGGCCCCCAGTGTTGGATGTGCGTATGGCTGCAGCCTAGCCTGGGAACGTGGTTGAGTCAAAACTCGATTATAGCCGTTAAAGATGATCATCGTGACGCGGTACATTCACCCCCTGGGAGGAGTGTCGCGGATCATTTAAGACCGCTATCGTCACTACAGTAAAACGACTGCATCACACCCTCTGCTAATGTTCTTCTCTGGTCCCTGGAAATAACAGGCAGGAGAGGAAGTTTATGTTGTTTGGAATAATCTGAGTTCCTCATGAGACGCCCGTTTATGTGTGTGAGGCAGACCTTTGCCTCTCCAAACAGGGTATTTTTGTTTGTTTTTGGTTTGTTTCATCAGTTGACATTATGCAATGAATGATTATGCAATTATCAAGCAATGGTTTCTTACGTGTAATAATATCATCAGCTGTTTTGTTTTAAGAGCACAGATGATGGAGAGACTAGTGCGGTGCTGTGAAGCCTCTCAGTCCTAACACAAATGTCTTGTAATGGATGCACAGCAGGCTAATTCCAAACCTTTGATGGAATTTTTTGGGTGACCGGCCAGTTCTGAAAAGATTAAGAAAAAGAGGAGAGAATAAGTAAGAATGTCTTAGGACAGCAAAAAGAGAAGGAAAAGGAGAATGTCTTAGGACACAGCAAAAAGAGAAGAGAAGGAGAATGTCTTAGGACACAGCAAAAAGAGAAGAGAAGAGAAGGAGAATGTCTAAAAACTCAACAGATGACTGCTAGTGGCTTATTTTCTCTTAGCTAGGATGAGGCTAGGATGAGGAAGTTTCAAACAGCTTTAGTGTTTGAGGATAACGGAACAACATTCAAAATCAAACCAAAAAGTATTGGAAGTAAGTACAAAAACAAGGCTTGTTGAACTCTATATCAATCTGGTCTGTGGTTTTTTTGGGGGGGTGGTTTTTCAGCACAGTGTTCATCTGTCGTTTGATCTCTACTTTGCTGTGTGTGTGTTTGTCTCATCATCATACATCGTTTTCAGTGATTTTGATCAAAAGTGCAGTCAAACATGTTACATAGTACAGGTGCTAGTAAGCGGTCAATGGGATTAATCAGCAATCGCTGCTGGATTGTATAGAGTCCCATGGGATCATTTCATCCCATGAGAGTAAATGAATTGCACACACAACACATCTGTTGATGGCATTCTCTTTGTGATGCTGTTCTCTTTTCTCCATCCATGCTTGTGTTTGTATTTGTGTTCATCCATCACACACAACTGCACATTTCTCTCTCTCGCTCTCTCTCTCTCTCTTTCTCTCTCTCTCTCTCGCTCTCTCTCTGTTCTCGGCATCACCCCTGCCCCCTCTCTCTCTCTCTCTCTCTCTCTCTCTCTGTGTTCTCGGCGTCAACCCTGCCTCTCTGTGTCTGTCTGTCTCTCTTTCGCTCTCTGTTCTCGGCGTCTCGCTCTCTCGCTCTCTCTCTCTCTACCCCCTATCCTCTTCACCATTCTAGCCTGGTTCCTCCCTGATGGTCACTGACGTGTGATTTAGCCCGCTAAAGTGCTGTCATTCATATTGCCAACAAGTTCAATAACAGCAATCATCCCTCTCGCTGTCATTTATTTTGCATTGTGTTTGTGTGTGTGTGTGTGTGTGTGTGTGTGTGTGTGGGGGGGGGGGGTGTATGCCTGTGTGTGTGTGTGTGTGTGTGTGTGTGTGTGTGTGTGTGTGTGTGTGGGGGGGGGGGGGGGGGTGTATGCCTGTGTGTGTGTGTGTGTGTGTGTGTGTGCGTGCATACGTGTGTGGGTGCGCATAGCTTATCTGTATCTGAGAAATGGAATGAAAAGGGTCTGAGATGCATCAGGGCTATTTATTTATTTATTTCACATTTGCTGACGTCAATGAGGCGGAAACCACTGGCAATGACCACCTACGGTAATCACTTAAGTACCAGCTCACCCCCACCATTTAGACGGGGGGCTGAGCGGCCAGACACCTAGGAAAATTACCTATTTTCTTCAATTGTAATTCAGCGAAGGCTTTCACGGCCACCGGAAATGCCTGGGTAGGTCTTGAGAATGCTCTTTCTCCGTGCCCTCACGCCAACCCTCCGCTCATGACCACTGGAGGATGTGAATGTTGGGCCGCTGTCATGTGTTGCATGTCTTAGTTGTGTGCAAATCTATAGATGGGTTTACTTGGCTGCAACGCGTGATGAAATCCACCACTTTAATGCGTGTAATGCATGCATGTAACGCACTAAATGACTAGATGCGGTACCAGATACTAGCATTGACACAGGATACTAACTAGATGGAGAAGAGAAGCTGTTATCCCCGGTGGAGGTAGAGCGGAAACACTGCTGTTATGGAATAATGACGGTAATTTGTTATCACACTCGCTCTCTCCCTCCCTCTCTCTCTCCCTCTCTCTCTCCCTCCCTCCCTCCCTCCCTCCCTCCCTCCCTCCCTCCCTCTCTCTCTCTCTAACCCTCTCTCCCTCCCTCTCTCTCTCCCTCTCTCTCTCCCTCCCTCCCTCCCTCTCTCTCTCTAACCCTCTCTCCCTCCCTCTCTTTCTCCCTCTCTCCCTCCCTCCCTCTCTTGAGACGAGCTCGGAAGAAGCTTCCGGTTTTAATTTACTCTCCTCTTTAAAAGCCTTTCAAATGACTGTTGGCCTTCATAGAGTTGAGTATTAAACGTTTTTTTTCGGGATTCTGGTCTAGACAGACTGCACTTAGAAGCAATCTCAAATCCAATACACGTCGGTGGCACGTGTGTTTAATACAGTGTATAATACACTTAATGATAAATAACAGGAATAACAATAAATAACAATACCCCATGTGTTTTGGCTCAAAGCCCACGTTTCACTCAACCCGTGTTGTTCTGTGTCAATGTACGACGGCTCACTTGAACTCACTTTCTTTGAACTTCATTTGATTCAAATCAAACACGAGGTGAGTTATTTGAAACCCAAAGCTGAATCACCTCCCACGGGTAGAGATGAGCAGTCAGATTCCCTCCAGGAACTATTTGATCAGCGTCCTCCTCAACGTCACCGTTGCCGGCTTTACTCATCCCCAGCTGCAAAGCCAAAGAGCCGTGGCTTCCTGTCTGCGATGGGGAGAACAACAGGAAGGTTCCGGCGGCCCCCTGGCTCGATGCGTCTCTGCAGCTTACTCGTGGCGGGGTGCTGAAGATCTGACAGAGGAGAGGGGATTTGACCAGAGGATGGCGTCGGCAGATCACAAGCGACTGGGATTAGCGTCTTGCATGGAGGGCTTTACGGCTCCTCGCTGTTTCCCACGAGGAGCACACCAGAGCACACCGCAGGCCTATGAAGGCTGTGCAGCCTTGCAGAGTGTGTTTCATGTCTGTGTGTCGTGTGATGCTCACCGTCTCCGAGGGTCACAGAAAACACTTTGCACTCTTCTCGTGGCAATTTTGCAAAAGTGTACTTAAAGCATATTTTCCAGTTGGATTCATGAATGAATGAAAAGTTTCCTTATAGGTTTACTCGCCCTTAGCAGATGGGATTACAGCATTTGATTATCCTGCATGTAATCAAATAAACAGCACAATAGAGGCCAACACAAGAGCCCTTCTGTGACTAAACCTCCGCCGATACACCTTGTGACTGATGACCGACTCGGTGCGCATGTAACAAGGCGTCGCTTACGCTAAGCCACTAACAAAGGTCAGCCCTCCATCATCACATGTTCCCCCCGGAAAAACAGGCCTCCGAGAGCCGTCACAGCTGACGGTCTCAGAGGGCTGGGACGGCCGTTTGCCGTCACAAAGATCTTTGAATCACTCGAATCACTTAACGCCTTTCACAAAATTCTCAATCTGCGTGATTCACGGGGTCCTTCAGTCTCAATAGAGACAAACGAAAAGAGAAACAGCACAAAACAATCTCTCTTCCAAGCCCCCCCCCCCCACCCATTCCCTAGTGTGCTGTATGCCACTGCTTGGTAGAGGAAGTCTGAATAACAAAACTAATTGGATGACCTTACCCACTGAGTAACTAACTAATGTACTATATAATATTTGCTATTTGTCTAAATATTTTTTTGTTGTTGTTGTCTAAATAAATAAATGCATACGACTGAATTGCATACTTTTCTCTTAGCATGGGCGGCCCTAGCGGGAATCGACCCACTGATCCCCAAAGAGTGCAATGCCATGCCGTTTTACCGACTGAGCTACGCAGGGAATCGGTTACACAAACCGATTGTCTCAGTTTGCCTTCTCTGTATTCCACTCACAGCATACAAAACAACATCAACCACAACAAATCCCCCTGTGCCTTGTGTCGACGGTGTGCTTTTTTTCTTAAAGAAACTCTGTTATTAATTTAACCGACAAGTGCCATCAGACCTGGAGACTTTTTATTTTTTTTACACTTTTTACCACCAGTGGAACGGAAGTAAATAGGAAATGAGATTAGGGGCCAGTGGGCCCAGAGTTCACCTCAAAGAGCAGGGCATTGCCTGACCACTGGCGCCATCCGGGAATAGTTGCACTGACAATAATGTCAAATCAATTGCATACTTTTATACTTAAGTGTCATGCAGCATGACATTTAAGTATAAAAGTATGCATTCAATTTCCGGCAAAATAGTCAGTATTATATCATCAGATGCCCTTAACTCAACCCAGCGTTTCATGTGTTTGTTGACATGGCTCATATTATAATGCTGACGGGAGTCTACATCTCTGAGCGTGTGGACTAAGAGCTTTTATAATGTGTCACATTATTAATGGAATAATTCAGGAATATGCAGTGGAAGGTGCCAGGAGAGGCCGCTGTGCATCCCTGCCGTATCCAGTGTGTTGGCGTTGCCATGGGGGGGGGGGGTATACAGTATCTACTGTATATATGGCTCCACAGAAGACCTAGACCTTGTCCTAGCACGCACACATGTACGCACACACGCACACACGCACGCACGCACGCACGCACGCACGCACGCACGCATGCATGCACGCACACTCACGCATTAACAAACACACGTTCTCTATGTCTGCTCTCTCTTTATTTGTTCTCTTACATTCATTTGCAAACACAAAGGTGTCCTCTCCCTCTCGTTTTGATTTGTTGAGTGCATCCACAATGCACTCAACAACTCACTCAACGCTCAACATTCTCTCTCTCTCTCTCTCTCTCTCTCTCTGACAATTGAAACCCTGCATCAATAGACACATCACAACCTTCTGCTCTTCCTTCTACACAACCACATCATAAGTGTATGTGATTGAGCCAATCATTCAATGATTGTAAAACAAACGCAACAACCTTCTGGGAGGATTTAAGCAGATGAACCCTCAGTGCATTTCAAATGTCACCTGGAATTCGCTAAAACATTTTTTCACCCCGATGACGGTTCTTTTTTCCAATGCATAATGACCCAGTTGAAAATGAGTAATGCAGTGACCTCCCCAGCGAGTCATTATAGTGGTGTTGCTTCTCTCTGTGGTCGGTTGATTCGAAGCTTTCCCTGGTACGCCTTCTGTTGACCCTTGCGTACAACCATTTGTATACAGAGATTAGCGACAAATGTACCATTAAAACGGTGGCCATTTTGTTCCCCAGCCAATTCTGTTCTCCAAAGTGATATATAGGCTTATATAGGTATATTATACAACCGGAAATTAAGTAATGTGAATTTAAAAAACCTGTTTAAATGTCTGGACCTGAAACTTGTGAAACTTGATTGTAGTCGTTGTCCATCAACTCCCACTCCATTCTTGCATCTGAAATTGCTAATCAGACTGTAACAAAGACCTGTGAACGGAAGCAGAAGTCTGTTATCTGTTATCATGCCACACCGGTACCACACAATATTGCCTGTTGCCCCCAGAGGTAAAACACTGTCTGACAATAGCCAATGATTTCCGAGATTGAGTAAGATAACTTTAGAGAAATGTTATGAATCCCACAACATGGAAATTCACTAGTTACATCTGTTCAAGAGTTTGAAGTAGAGGAAATGAGTGATGAAGTGATAAGTAAATAATGATAAAAATGTACACTGTATGCACCTTTCAACGTGCACAGGATACAAGCAGGAGTTGCACAGGATAGTTGCATAAGATAATAATACAGGATAATTGCACAGTATTAATACAAGTATAATTGGACAGGATAATTGTATGATGTGTACAGAATAAATATGAATAAATAGGACATTAAAGGGTTGATTACTTAGAAGATTACTTATAAAGTAATCAACCCCAAAGAATTCTCATTCGTGGCACTCAGAGACGTTATGACGTTAGGATGGATGAGAGGTGGGAAGAGAGACCACCCTGAACACTCTGGTTTTAGTAGAACACACACGGCCATCTGATCTGCTGTAATAACAGGCGGACAGATGTCAGTACGTTGACATACTGTATATACAGGCCTATTTGATATGAATATAAATAAATTAAAAAATGGGATGTCCGTGCGTGAGTATATAAGATATAATGATAACTATAACAATAACGATAACTTGTTATCGTTATTGTTATAGTTATCATTATATCATTATTCTTATTATCTTATTATTCTTTATGAGTTATAAATAGTGCTCTTATGCATATTTATCGTTACAATGTCTACTTATAGTTAGAAACCGGAAGTTATTTAAAGTGATTTGGTATCATGAAAGGAACCTCCTTCAAAAAAGTAATTCTATCAATAAATAATCAGTTCTGAATAGCAGTTAAGGAACGATAATTAATCCTGAATAATTAATGATTTAAGAAGAAGACTTGCATCTTATCTGGCTAGTAGTCATTGATAGAAGCAGATGTTAACGTCCACGGATAGATTTATCCTTCCCTACATCTAAGCTAAATTCAAGCATTTCTTTCTTCATCGTTTTTTATTTATGCAATATATAATTAAAGCAAAATTCAGTAAAGGCCCATAATTATCTCCTTAAATGTTGGCTTAAATGATAAGCCATGGTTGGCAATCACTGTGCTGTAGAGCTGTGCTATACTAAACACACAGTGGCTCATCATGTTTAGGAAGTAGGAAAAAGGTAGTTACTGATTTGTTTTTCTCAGTGTGATTGAGTATTTGTGATTGGCAATCACAGGTAGAAAACCTACAAGATTTGATGAAACAAATATGCTAAGTGCGTGACTAGTGTATCACCCCTTGCATACACCATGTCTCATCATATCACCCTCTGTCTGTTTGTGTCTGACTTATAGTACAACTGTTTGTTTTGAAACCTCTGTGCATCACCGCTTAGTCATTAGCGCTGTGTTTCTTTTAAAACGTCTAAACTTACTGTATCACTCACAGTAAGCACGAAGCCTGGAGCCATTACAAAAGCCAGGGGCATCCAGGAACCACTGGAAAAACCAAGAAAACAAACCACAAACTGAACCTGGGGAAAAGACCAAACGATTGTCCCAGCTTTTTAATGGTATAAAAGAAACAATCCACTTCCCCTTGACTTTCAAAGGCTAATGACGAGGAGGGAGGCCGGTGATTCACCGGCGGTGCCCGTGACCCACGCCTCTTGACAGGCCAGCCAGTAAGAGGCAGCAGCCCTCTCCTCTTGGCTCCCACTGCGGCGAGTGCGTCACGCCGTAAGAGAAGGGCCCCTCGAGCAGCTCTGTCGCGTCCACGCGCTGACGTCGGTTGGGCTGCTGTGAGTGTGGGCGGTTTCTACGTCTGTCGCTTGGTCTTTGCTTTGCCGTGTGCGTGAAAAACGTTAGGGTCCTTTTGTTGTGATGCCCAAGAAGTATTACAGGTTGTAAATGAACCCGGCCCTGTGTTCCCTGTATAATTTGTACAATATGTGCTATGTTGTGTTCTCTCTGCAGTGGCATCATTACACTAATTATCTAGTGCCTCTGTGTGTGTGTGTGTGTGTGTGTGTGTGTGTGTGTGTGTGTGTGTGTGTGTGTGTGTGTGAGAGACTATTGGTACTCTATAGGTCTCTTCTATTGGTGACACAGGCTGTAAATGGTCAAATTTAGGAGGCAGACAACAAAGAAACATGGCATCTCTGATTGAAGATTGGCGTTTAGGAAGATATTCGGATTTAGTGTTTATTCCTCAACCCTTTCCCACAGTAACTCAAAACAACATTCCCCATTGTGTGCGCACAGTTAGCATAAAAGAGCAGAAAACACGTGGAATAATTCCAAAAAGATCTTATCCCTCGGCTCCTGTGGAGCCGTGGAGTGCACCACGTTTGATAAGCGCTCGGTCAACTTTTAATTTGGTTCGGAAGCACTGACAAATAAATTCATGGACGGTACTCCACAGCCACCAAATGAAAACATTAATTGTTTGAACACTTTCTAAATTGGATATAAATATCAACTAAAAAAAACAACTAAAAAACCTCAAATATAACATTCCCCTATCCTCAATATCCTCAAAAATCACCCTGCCCTGTCCGCAATATCCTCAAACATCACCCTGCCCTGTCCATCAACTACACTCTTTTCTGTCACCAGCTGATTGACAGTCAGTGCAAAACAAATTTGGTGTTGTTAATATCCCCCCCCTCCTCCCCCCCCCCAATCATTCCTGGTTTACACATGTAAATCGTACGACAATCCAAGGATTTGGGCCCACACACAAAAACACACAAGACATTCATCCTCCTCCACATTCCTTAAATAGCTGAAGATGATTCAGATGTCATTCAGAGAAAGACACGCACGCTCGCACACACACGCGCGCACGCACGCGTGCACACACACACACTGGATCGTGTTATGATCTCTTGTGTGACTTGGTGACAAGAGCAGTTTGAATCAGAATGACAGATGTGTTAATGTAGGAGGCAACGGCCGTTTAACGGTGGCGTTTGTGAGTGACGTCAAGAGGTCTTTGTTCGGTTTTAGGTACTGTATGAAAATAAACACATCTACGAACGCAGTTCTAATAATACACTGTTTTGATGCAGAGCTTGCTGTTGATTCATCGTTTAAATCGTAATCGTAATTAAAAAGTTTATTTGGTCTTGGTTATCGACAGAAGATATTTGTCACAATATCTGGTTCATGAAACTCATGTACCTGTTGCTGGTTACCAGAGATAACCAGCAACATTCATTGATCGACCATAAAGCAATTTCTGATGTCTGTTCCATAATGGAGAGGGATAACCTCTTTTAATGTGTGTGTGTGTGTGTGTGTGTGTGTGTGTGTGTGTGTGTGTGTGTGTGTGTGTGTCTTTATGAGAAATAATGGAACACATTTATCAATTGGTGTGATTTGTGTCATGCACTTAAAATAACTGCACAATGTTTAGGGGGTATGTGTAAGAGGAGTTGATATTGTTTATTATCCCATGTGAATTGGAAATTACTTTTTTATTTGGTCAATGACATCAGCTCCCACTCCCAGAGTTTCACTTGAGACATCTCCAAGGCCTGGCCCTCATTACTCACCAGTGGAACTTGTAGATTTGTTACAACGGAGTCTCTCCCGATGTATTGGCATCAAACCTTTCTGGGGTTTGAGAATCACTGTCTTGTGTATCCTACTGCAGATATGTTTGAACGTGTATCCTTCGGGTTTACAGTATCTCTGGATATTGTTCTTACTTACTTTTGTTGTTGGTTTTGTGTTCGTATCGAACGTTCCCAAAAATGTCTTTGTTTCTGTTCAAAGGCTAACTGAGTTTTACGACAAGTTTATTCAGAACCTCATCTGGATGTGTGTTTCCCTCGCCTCACCCTGGAGTATATCATTGTTTCCTTGATTAATAAAGAGGTGCTGGTATTTGCTGTAATTGTAGGTGCTGGCACCTACAATTACAAGGTTAACCCTTTTCTCATGTACAACAAATATACCTAGGATAACATGCTACACGATGCTAAGTACTATTTTTAAGTGCCCGGAAGTACAAACATACAATAAGTGCGTAAGAGGGGTGTCTGGGGAGAGTATGGGAGGAATAGGGGCGGTGTGGGTGGTTTTTAGGAGAGTAAAGGAGGAGGAGGGGCAGTGGGGGGTATTGCGGGAGGCTATGCAGAGTCCAGGTGAACTCTGAACAAGTGAATCTTGAGTCTCTTGCAGATGCTGGTGAGCAACTCTGCAGTCCTGATATCGGCAGGGAGCTCGTTCCACCAATGCCATAACAGAAGAGTTGTGACTTGGTTGTGTGACCTTTGCTTGACCTCAGCAATGGCAGTGCCAGGCATGCAGCTGAGGTAGTGGAGTGCGATCTGACAGCGACAGCGTGGAGTTTGAATGCAGATCACGGCTAATCACACTCACACCTGGTGGTATAATATGTCACCTTTAAGTGCAGAGGCACAGCTCAGGCAGCCTTAGCTCCTAGTCAATTCTGCCGCCCATTTCTTTGAAGTCCTCACAGTGACGGGGGCGCCTCACTCCTGTCACACCTATTGTTTCTGGCCCTCATTATGTGCAAAAGCTTCTCACAGCGTCCTGAAAAAAAGCTGCAAGGAAATTCATAGTGTCATAACCCTACACTTGGTGCCCCTTTTGACATTTACTTCTATTTGGAAAGCTGTGGAGAACATGCAGAGAATGTCAACAGTAATTAATGTCCTGAATGGCGCCCTTAGAGCTTGCTGAATAACTTACTGTGGTTATCCAAGCAACATTTTCTCATCTCTTGTTTGCTTATGCCACTATTACAAGGATCAAATCTGACAAGATTCATTGGGAGGCACGTTGTGAAACCTGATGCGACTCTTGTCTGATAAAGTGAAAAGTAAATAGGAAATGGTGGTTTGAATGAAATTATGTTCAACCCAGTGTGATACTCGGTAGGTGAGGTAGGAATTGGAGAATGTGCTACATGGAGTCAATACTAATATGATTCATAATAGGGCTGTTATCTCGCTAAGTAACTCTGACTCTGAACACACTCTTTGTTCATGGTTGCATCAAGCCAGCATTGTTTAACCCTTTCTTTGGGTCAACAATATTATACCGTAACCTACACATTATCTGAAACATAAACTTAACAAAAGGGAAACATCTACTGCAAGAAGTATGAAGTGTTATTTTCTGCTTTAAAGCACTAAACAACGACACTTGGGACTACATCCAAAAAGCCTTTCATTTATGAATCAGTCTCTGTACCATTCAATGGGTGCAATCTAAATCTGGTGAAAGGGCTATTAATCAGTGTTCTCCAAGTACCTGTAACAGACCTGTGAGTCAGAGGTTATAGAATTTAAAAGCAACCTTAACCTTATTTCAACCATCAAAAATATAAAAAACCGATGCGTCTTTAATATTATTATCTAACCTGCCTAGCGTTAGTTTTATTGTTAAAGTTCTTAAGGGTTTTTTGTTTTTCAGTTTTTCTTTGAAGCACGTGTGTGTGTGTGTGTGTGTGCGCGTGCGTGCGTGCGTGCATGTGTGTGTGTGTGTGTGTGAAATATTCATCTGTTTTAATTTGACTTTTACAATGACAGCAGTTGTGATGCACATGGCATATGATGTAATGTCCCCGACAGACCAGATGAACAGTGCAACATAATTTCCCTAAATCACAGGTTTGAGGTGTTTTGCTTGTGTTAAATTCTGGTACGTTGTGGAAGAATGATTTCCCAGTAACAACCAAGCAATCCTGTTGCAATGAATGAGTTAAAAGTGGAATTACATTTGCAAGCGTAAATTGGTTACAAGACCATATGCTTGAAAATGAACAATCTGGAATTATTACTACAACCTATGTCTACTTTTCAGTGGCACTTTGAGACACATAAGTTGCAGACAATATAAGCTACATACCAGCTACGTCACATTTCCAGCAGCAAAACAATATTGACATAGCGCTTGTCTTAAGGACAAAGTGCTCAAAGGACAGTCCGTAATCAAAGGGTTCACTTAAACATCCGTTACCAATATTATTGGACAAAATGGCTTCCTTGTGCTGTGCTGTTTGGGCTGAAGAAAATTTTGTGCATGCGCCTGCCATGAATGTTGTCAATAGCAACATGACACTGGAGTTTGTGAACAAGAAAAAATGGTGAATTGCTGAGCATGCACTGTACAAAGTGTCTTCTCACGAAGTGCTACTGCTATGGTTTCCCTTTGTGGCAGGAGTGCTCCTGTGAAAAGTTCTATTCTACTCTATCTCAGGCAGTATTGGTGCCAAGTGATTTGGACAAATTGGTAACGGATGTTTAAGTAAAGCCAGTTACCATGGTTTCATCATAGACTATCATAGATATTGTTCTTAAACAATGGAAATAGAGCAACGAGAAAAATAAGTGTTTGAAACAATGTGTTTGATACAGCTTGAAACTTAATCAAACTAATTTCGTACGGACGCCGTTCGCACACCAGGCTTCAGACATCCCGACGTCCTCCTTGATGATCTTGCTGACGTACCGGGGTGCTCAATAATGCATGGCTGAAGGGGGGCTGCTGCCGTCTGTCCGTCATCATCTGCTTCAGCTGAGTGGCGCCGGGCCAGAGGTACATGACCAACGGGGCGGATAAGCCGCGCAGTGACGCGGTCGTTGCACATGAAGTGTGTTCTGCTGCACGTAAAATGAGTTCTGCTGCACTTGAAGGGGTTTCCGCTGCACTTGAAGTGACCATTAAGGACCACGAGTCCTCCAAAAGCCAGTTGCAATACTGTGATTTTGAGATGATTGGCTGTTTGTATTTCAGTTATTTTCTATTCTAAATGCTTGTCACACCAGGTCAGATACAGTTGTAAGTCATTATGTAGGTCTAGTCATAAATTAGATTAAGTTGGTTAATAACTCGACAGCACTTTAATGTGTATTCTGTACAAGTTCAAGAACCATTCTTATGCATTTTCTGAGTCGTTCACCTTTATTTTAGAAAAAAAATTTGGCTAGTAAAAAACCTCTGTGGCAGGTGGATTTCAAAATCCACCTGCCACAGTGGCTGGTGCCAAAAAAGTTAACTTCAGGCCCTGTATACCAGTGCGCAATCACCCGTGTGTTTGGAGCTTGTATGGCTTTGAAGACGTTTGTTGTGGAGAAAAGCACTGATGATCCATTTATATGTAGGCCTATGTATATAAAATAAATTCTGTTGTTGAAATACTCTGCTGTTAAGATCTGCCCTAATTATAGTATGAATGAGGTGCTCACTATA
Organism: Micromesistius poutassou; assembly: GCF_964030765.1. Lineage (NCBI taxonomy): Eukaryota > Metazoa > Chordata > Actinopteri > Gadiformes > Gadidae > Micromesistius > Micromesistius poutassou. Next base: position 5,306,361 of record NC_140290.1, on the reverse strand, counting down.
GTGTATTTTTTTCAGAATTAACAGAGGATTAACCCTCAATTTAGTGTTTAGTGGAAAAAAACTTTTCAGTAGGCCTACCTGGAATTACTCAACATGATATCTCAGTAAAAAACTGGTTAGGTATCTATTTTCTATATCTCCAATTTTATGTGTGAGTGTAGGAGTTGTTGTCAACCCTCCATCTCCTCCATGAACTCCACCTGTGATCATGGTAAAGTAAAGTTGTTTTCCTTCTTCCCATCATGGCTTAGAAGAACAGGGCACTGAGGTTAAATTGAATGTCATATCTATGATGCAATCCCTCAATCTCCAATGCATCCTATTGAGGCAGCTCACTGTAGACAGGATATTAGGCTAAAACTTACCTAGCATGCTGTTCACAAGTGTGTGAAAAAGCAATTGGAACCTACTATACATATATCAAAGTTAGTTAGTGAACCCCCTGTTTATATATATATATGTGTATGTGTGTATATATATATATATATATATGTATGTGTGTGTATATATATGTACGTATATATATATATATATATGTATATATATACATATATATGTTTCCAAACATTGCCAAAGTTTTTAGAGGATTGCCCAGCGCTTGCGTGCATTATTATTCATGCATTATTGTTCAGCTGATTGATTAAAATTACCTTGATTGGTGCGTCTGGGCAGGATTTCATGATTCTCCGTTTTGGAAACGATGGAGCACAAAGGTTCAGTTTCCACTTGTGCTCTGTCCTTGAGCCAGTGGAGTAACAAGGCTACAAAACAACAAGCCTATATAGGCCAGTGTCCCTTCGACAGTGCACAAGCGTGTGTCCTCAAAGTAGAAAGCTTTCTTTCTGTGCAGACATCTCATTACAAACAGGACTATATTATATTCAGAGAGCCGGGCAGCTAAGTAGTAGCCTAGTCCTAACTAGATCTTTGTACTCATTTCATTCATAACGATGGTCTAGAACTGCTATAGAGACGATTGCTCACTTGAAGGCGGGTGCTGTTGAAGTTTAAAACCTATTGGCTCTGCCCAGTGCCACTCCGGATCTGCCTTAACCAATCGCTAACGTTTGGTCGTGACGTATTTCTTCCTGCTGCTTCCTGGTATCCGTTTGACTACAACTGAAACTCGCACACAACCTGTATGTCACTGTTCTCAGGCCGCACCTCCTGTTCACTGATTGGAGGGACAAACTTGAGGGAAAAGAAATTGTTCGAACATACAGCACTCCCAGACCTAGTACTGAAGTGAAAGGAAAATTGAGCGGAAGTACGGAGACGGGCGGAACCAGGCTAGCTAAGTAGTGGAGGAGCCTTGGAAATGAAGGCAGATCTTAATCAGCAGATGGCTATACCTCCACAATTAGTTAGCACTAGACTAAGACCGGAAGCAGCAGAGCAAAGCTGGAGTATGCGACTAAGGCCTATTGAAATAGGCGTGTGGGGGTTCGTGGCTACTAGCTTGCTGTCTGAACTGGGCATTTGTGGATGAAGTCTGAGACAGGCGGTTGGTAACATGTCCTAAGCAGCAGAACGAGCAAGTGAATGGCTGTGGGTAAGGAGAAAACATAGTTCCTGGGGTGCAAGCTAACGTAAGCCAGCTGACTAATGTGCTAGCGTGTTTGTTTGGTCAGGGTTAGGGTTAGGGCTAGGGGTATGATGCAGAAGAGAGTATGGTTTCATTGTTGAGCCCGAGGAGGTGTCGTGGGCCTAACTTAACAAAACATCGGTGAAAGAGGGTGCCCACTTCATAACCCCAATGACATGCTGCATACTGCATACTGCTGTTAGATGGGCCATTTTTCTTGTGTTTTTCACCATTGGTTGGTAGCTTAGTGGCCAGCGTGCTTGCAAGGTTAGTTTGGGCAGGGGCTTCTGAATATGTGTTTTCCTTGGATTTTGGCACAAGGGATTATAACATCTAATCCTGTGTATTAATTTTAAAAAGCCTTCTATTTATTTTGAGAATGTGCTTCATAAGGCTTTTGCCTCTCCCCATGCTATATTTTACAAAATAAAATGGACAAAAGGTTATAAACAAAGAGTTTGCAAGGTTTGCAATTTGATAGTGTGGAGCAGCTGGAGCAGTCTATGAGAGGGAGAGCTAGGAGGTGGTTTAGTGTGTAGGAGAGGGAGAGCTACGAGGTAGTCTTGTATCTAGGAGAGATAGAGCTAGGATATAGAGATATAGCCATTTACGTGGGAGCGCGCAGTGTGTATGGACTTCCTGTAAACATGGACCTACCGGTAAGGCACAGACTTAAAAAAAAAACAGTCTTTTAAAATAAACTCCCGGTATGCTAACTAAGTTGTTGATCAATTATCAACAAGAAAAGTGTCTGGAGGGCTTATTTTATGTGTTTTCATGCCGAAAAGACCCTGCATTCAATTTTTGCCGGAATTACACTTACGCAAGTGAAATTCGGCAGGACATGGTGAACATGCACCCTGAAGTACTGAAAAGGAGAAAAATCCTGTGAGTACACCGAGAGCCCACACCTTTAGTCTTTACCTTTAGTCTAACACTTTACAACACAAAAGACAGAGGAGGTTTAAAACACACACTCAGACTTCAATCTGTTGGGGAAAAGCAAAAGAGACAAATGAAAAAAGCCCCTTAGATGCAAATGTCATCAAGTGGAAAATGACATGGTTCATTTTGGAGGAAGCTGCAGCGGGAAAGAGGCAGATAGGAAAGTGGTCGGCAGCAGGGTTTTTTTTCCAGCTGTGGGGCTGAAGCGTGAAGTGCACTGTGTGGATGTGCTTGGGGTGCTGATGTGTGCAGGCACAGAGGTGTTTCACTTTGTCATACCAGTAGTCCCCTGGTGCAATCATTCAAACAGAAATGATACAACAAAATAACTTAAGAACAAATAGCATGCAAGCATAGCAATTTTGCTTTGCAGAAATGTTATTGCAAAAATGTTTTGCAATAAAAGTTTAAAATCTTCAATTTGTAGCCATCGGATCGTCTGGGATCATAATACTGTAAATATAAAGGCTACTTTCTATTATTAACTACTTTTATTATTAATTACTTTTAATTATTAACTTATCTCTTTATTCTCCCTATATTTACTCTAAAGCCATTCACAAGCTAATGTATCATGTTTTTTATTCTTCTGTACCAGAACAGAATTTTTGTCTTTATATTTCTACAATGAAAATGATAACAATGCAACAATTTGGGGGGGGGGGGGGTGCAGTAAGGGGCTATGATATGTATGTATTTTTTTCCCAACATAATTAGTAGATATTAGAGAGAGAGAGAGAGAGAGAGAGAGAGAGAGAGAGAGAGAGAGAGAGAGAGAGAGAGAGAGAGAGAGAGTGACTGAGGACAACCGGAAGTGCTGCTGTGGTTAACTTCACCAGAAGGAGGCAGTGCAGAGCTTACAAAGTCTGCAGATCCGTGGCTCTGGCTGATCAGTTGGAGAGGCTTCAGAGGTTTCACAGGGGTATATCACCAGTTCAGCTCTCACAAACACAGATCAGAGACAGAATGTCCTCCAATGTTCAAAAGCAATTCATACTTTTTAATCGTGCAGCATAACATGAAACACATGGATACCTTAATTCCTTGGCTGTTTATGTGTTCTGTAGAAATTGCCCTTGAGTCTTTCTGAAAAGACTGATATCCCTCCAGTCGTTTATGCCCCAGTAGTGCACTCTTAACCCAGACGAGGGCATGCTATTGACACATGAGTGCATGGAGAGAACATCAGGCGTCCACTCAGACTACGCCCCCCTGGGCACTCGCCATGAGCCAAACAGATGGACGACAACATCCAAGACATCTGTTTCCTGAGATTGGAACTTTACTTACTTAATCATTGATTGATTTATTTATTTTTGATGCATTCCAAGCCGGACAACACATAACTCCCGTCCCTTCCGGTCTCAAGGACGACAAAGCCATGCCGAAGGTTTGCTTTTGATTCATCATAATATGTGATGCGTGGAGGAAAATGTTTAACTTGGAAAAACTTTCTACTGTAGACACCGACGCAAAAAGTGTCTTATACCGTTGCCACACCCCAGTGCTACCCGACCAGATAGAAAATGTAAAGAACATGTGTCTGTGGCTCAGACTGCGAGGAGCATGCGCATGACACTGGGTGACCTGCTGTCCGTTGCTGCCAACATCGCCATGACAACCCACTCCTGCAGAGTCATGATCCACAACATCAGGACCATACGTCAGTAGGCCACGCAGGTGCTGTTTGTCCAGGCTCTTGTTCTCTCGGGACTTGACTACTGCAACTTTCTTCTGGCTGGTCTGCCTGTATGTGCAATTTGACCCCTGCAGCTCATCCAATACTCTGCAGCCCAGCTGGCCTTCACCCTACCCTACCTAAGTTTTCCCACACTACTCTGATTTAAGTCACTGATCCTTGGCCATCGTGCTGCGAATGGCTAAGGCCCATTCAACTTCCAGAACATGGTCAAACCACGTATTCCAGCCCGTCCACAATGTCTGCCACTTCCAAACGGCTTGCTACCCACTTACTTGGGGCCACTATGGGGCCCCAAGTAAGCGGGTAGCTTACTTGGGGTTTATGTTTATGTTTAGACTGTTTGCTGTCCTCTCCCACAATGTTGGAATGAGTTCCCACTGATACCAGGACAGCAGAACTCTTCTTTCGCTGACTGAAAACCTGTTTTCTGTTTCGACTGCATCTTGAACAGATGAAAAAAATGCAAAGAAAAGTTATATATCTGTTTTTGGCACTTGAATCAGTTTGCTCATTTAATGAATCTAATGAATTTCTGGGTAGTATTGTCATGGTTTATTGCACTCATTGTAAGTCACTTTGGGTAAAAACACCAGCTAAATAAAAGTTATGTAAATGTCATGTTAAGTTCTTGGGAAATGAGTAATTGAAGACAAGTGATTTTAATTTTAGTCATTCAAATCCACTTGCAGTAAACCAAAAGGCATACTATTAAGGAACAGGTAAGGTTGATAGTAGTCCTGCTGATGCATGCTTCCAGGCTTTGGACCTTGGGAGGGGATCACAACCAATACCTTCCGTCTTAACTAACAAGAAGGAGCAAAGTTTGATTACTGGAGTTCCTAGAGGTAAGTGACAGGTGTGATTTCTCTGTCCATGCCCCTGAATGGGTTAAGTTGCACAGGGGGTTGTTGGGTTATTATCTGGGAGTCGTGTTGTTGTGTCAGTAGACAGCAGTGAAGAGACCGTGAGCTGAGGCATAGTCAAAGGCGCCCCTGGAGCACAGCGCAACAGCAACAGCAACGTCAACAGCATCTACTGGCTCTCCTAATTGACCTTCTGGCTCTCCTTATTCACCTTGAGAGCTAGGAGGCGGTCTGTCTAGGAGAGGGAGAGCTAGGAGATGGTCTGTCTAGGAGAGGGAGAGCTAGGAGGTGGTCTAGTGTCTAGGAGAGGGAGAGCTAGGAGGTGATCTAGTGTATAGGAGAGGGAGAGCTAGGAAGTGGTCTAGTGCTGTCTAGGAGAGATAGAGCTAGGATAGAGATAGGCTCCCCACAGAAAAAATGGATAAAGTGTGGTGAGTTACTAATCACCTTGTTTTCTCTTCACAAACACGGTAGTATAGAGAGAAGTATGTGACCGCAACAGATGATGCACAAACCACATATTATTCTGAGTAAATGGACGCTTTAGTGCTTTTGTGTTGAAACTTAAGAAGTGCACCAAACCTCAAGAAATCCTGCCGTGATGCAAGCAATGTGTTCAGGGTATGAAAGTGTTTTAAGATAACAACAGTGTATTGAGTCACTCTGTGGGTGGGCTACCGTCTGTATAGTGAAAGTGAAAGTCCTAGTGCTAATGGCCAGCATGGGAAGCAAAGTCATGGAGGATGGAGAAGTCTTGTGGGAGGTTCTGACGTGTGGCCTTAGTCCTTAGACGTCACTAGCAGAGAAAATTTTCAAAAGTTCCACTTAACCTCCACCACCGCAGGTAACAGATGGGTGGAGAGTCGCTGGGAGTATATTCAACAGTATTGGCAGTGCAATACTGTGTCGTCAACAGTGTTGGGGAGTAACGGAATACATGTAACGACGTTACGTATTCAGAATACAAATTATAATTAACTGTAATCCGTGTTGAAATCCATGGATTACGTGACGATACTTCTGTTTCACGAATGCAACCACCTCAGCGCACCAAATCAGCCGACCGAGACCTCGCTAAAGAGGTGGTCTCGGTTCGCTTCCAAACGAACTCTGGTGCGGTTCGTTTGAGATGTGAAAGCGACTGCACCTCGGTCCAATCCAGTTCTAAAAAGCATACGCCTCTTTGGATGTAACAGGGGGAATTATTGTTTGATTAGCGGTAACAGCACATTGTCGGACCGTCGGGTGAAAATGAGTCATGGCTCAACATGGAGCAAAGAGGAGACTGAATGTCTATTGGATATTTGGGCAGATGCCCACATAAAACGTATGCTGGAAAACACACATTAAAATGCAGATGCATTTAACACATTCCACATCAGGATGAGAGAGAAGGGGTTCGACCGGTCCGCAGATCAATGTAGGCCTATATCACGCTGGATATCCATGATTGTTTACTTTCACCAGCGCTTCCCCCTCCCCCCCTTTTTTTTATTTAACGCTTTACCCCACCCCATACCTTTTTGTCCAATGAATTAACGATCTTTGCACACGTGTGTGTGTGTGTGTGTGTGTGTGTGTGTGTGTGTGTGTGTGTGTGTGTGTGTGTGTGTGTGTGTGTGTGTGTGTGTGTCTCTCTCTCTCTCTCTCTCTCTCTCTCTCTCTCTCTCTCTCTCTCTCTCTCTCTCTCTCAATTCGTCTGTTGGTCATATTTTTTAAGCATACCCTTATAGTTTTTGTTCCTCTACAGCAAATTATATAATCTAGTGCACGTTCAGGGAGACTTGGGCCTAACACATTCAGCCAGTTGGAACAGAAGAGCACACCAGAATAGGCTTGTTTAGTAAGCAAGATTTGATGGTGTATTCCTACACTTATAAAATGCAATTCAATGTGGAAGTAATCCAAGTATTCAAGAATCCAAGAATACAATACCCAGATTGAGCAATGTAACGGAATACGTTACAAATTACATTTTGTAACGTATTCCGTATCCTTCCCAACACTGGTCGTCAAAAAAAGGCTGCAATTTATAGAGTTTTGTGCTTAAACCTTATAATTTATAATCTAAATATTGTTTTATGTAGGCCCAATTGGCAGTGTTAGGCCCAGCTTCATCGACTATAGCCATTTGTGAAAATAAAACCCACTATTATAAGCACTGACTGACTCTCCGGCCAATCAGAAGTACAACAACCGTCGAACAATCTGAAAAAGGTGTGTCATTCCATGGTGTGCTGAGAGAGAGAGCGAGAGAGAGAGAGAGAGAGAGAGAGAGAGAGAGAGAGAGAGAGAGAGAGAGAGAGAGAGATTTCGAAGTTTGGCTATCCTGTAATTATGTCAATGGTATACCCGAAATTATAAATAGCCTTGATTTTTCATTTATGTAACACTAAATGTGAGCTGTGTTTATGTTACAATTGATATATTACATAACAACATTTAAGAAAACAAGATAAGACGTGTTCTACCATTTGCAGCAGGCTACCAATTGGCACAAATCATTGTTTTTGTGTGTCTATATTCTGGGTGAGATGACTTGGTCTAAAATAACACATCAATTACGGGCACCATTTTCTATGTCAATTTGCCGCACAGAATCAATTGAGCCCCATTTATCCTGGCACTATCCAAGAAGTCAATTTGGTGTGGTTTAACATTTTCAGGGCAAAAAATAACCTGTATAGCATATTTTCCTCAAAGACCAGGCTGTTTTCCCTGATAATAAGTAGTTGAAGAGAAAAAACCTCCAATATAAGCCTTGGCTTGTAAATTAAAGTATATTTTTACTAATCTTGTTGTGCTTTTATAGCCTGTTGACTCTAGCTTCGGCCATGAAAACCACCTACCCAGAAACCACCATTTATTTTGTTGTCACCTTTATGTTGCATGCAATTCCGGGCACTGATGGACGGTGGACATGTACTTCTCAGTATCCTCCGTTTGAATGAGCATTGAAGGCCTGCTTGGATTTAAGAAATACAAAAGCCTCACACAAACATCATGTTGTCCTCCTGTGCATAGAGGAATTGTATCTTCATCATAAATGTCCTCTTCTTATGCTCAACACCTACCAAAGCTGAATGTTTCTACAGTGTTTGCCTTGGAAAATGATATGGTGAAAGAAAATACGCTATGTTTGATCACGTACATAATGTACAATGCTAATGTAGAAGAGTTCAGTTATGTGTATTTGTGCTGATGAAAAGCCATGGACGAGTGCTGGCACATTTCTCTACAGTAAGACTGCACTTCCGACTTCTCCATTCAATCCAGAGCACATTGTGCTGTATGTATGTAAAACTCAAGAAGGGGATGGTGGTGGTGGGGATGGTGGTGGTGGTGATGGTGGGGTCAGGGTAAGGTGGAGATATTTGCAAGTGAAAGGCAGTTTCAGTGTTTTTCAGATCAGCCCGGTCTCGTCTGATCGACTAGCGGCACTGTACCACCGCATTCCTAAACATCCTTGAGGTAAGAAGAAATGAAAGGCCGTTGACAAACACTATTGTCTACTTTCTACAATATTTTGACAATTATCTCCTTCTGGCAATGTTTCTTGCTTGTTTACCCAGAGGAATGCAAGTTAAATCAGCTTGAAAATGATTCCATGCTGAAAAGTTCATGGTCAACCTTCGAGGCCGACATTTGTTCTCAATCCAATCCAAACCAAAATCTCACTTGTTGCTTTTGTTGATTTATGGCTCATAGGCAGGTCAGATTGTCAAGCCACCAGGGGATATTGCACCTGAGACCCTGTAATGAAGGGTCACGTTGTCCCCATACCGTCATTCAATATGTTATCAGATAAAAAAAACAACAACCATAATCAGTGGTGCACCCTGAAACCTTTTGTCAAGACATAGAGGATCAGGACTTAATGTAACACGCAGGCAGGCTGCTTTAAAATAGAAGGCAGCAGTCATCTCACGCCATGAGGTAGAGTGCCTGGCAGCTGCCGTCACAAGCTATGGAACAGAAAATATGTTGACTCCCTCAAGAACTTACTCACCATCATGCAATCAACTAGGTTATTTTTTGATTCACCCTGTTTTTTGACTTGCCCTCTCTCTCTCTCTCTCTCTCTCTCTCTCTCTCTCTCTCTCTCTCTCTCTCCTCCCTCATGTTTGGGCAGCCCTTCTCCCTGCCAGGGTCTGTTGTCAAGCTGTCAGAAGTAGAGACCCCACAGCTCACTCAGAGTTCTTGAGAATACAACATCATTCTCTCCAGTGTGCTCACTCGTTGTCGCTGTGGAAACATCATCTGGAAGAGTGACAAGGATAAGAGAAATAGAAAATAATGCATGAGAGAGAGGAATTTAAAGCTCCCTTAGACTTCATGCGTCACACACATACGTACAAACACAACAGACATCATATCTACAACATTAATCCGTCCATATCTACATATACGCATGCATGCAAACATACATTCATGCATGCATAAATACATACATACATGCATGCATAAATACAAACATACAAACATACATACATGCATGCATAAATACATACATGCATGCACATATGCCTTCATACATGCACACATGCATGCTGGCATACATGCATGCATGCATGCAAATATACATACCTGCATGCATATATGCATTTACACATGCATGCAGTCATTTACACATTCATACATGCACACATACATGCAAGCATATATGCACCCACCCATACATTCATACCTGCAAACAGGTATCTGATTCATTTACAGTTCATTATTTCCCTAACCTTCTGTAGAATACAGGAAACCTTTATGATTTTATCACCCAAAAATGTTTTATAAAAAAGGTTGGTTTTTCATGGAGATCGACGACTTCTTCTCCAATACAAGATTGTTTCAGAACTCTGCCTTTATGTACATAAGCGCTTCGTCATCAAGTTTCTCCATTGCATTCTGTTATGTATACAATTAGTGTGTGTTGCATTGGATAATGAACTGCACAGCGGCGAGGGGATATGGCAACATGTGCATTGTGAGTCCACCCTTGGTGCTCAATCAAAGACAGCCCGGCATAAAGCTCTGTCGCCTGAAAGGCTCGTCCTTGATACTCTCTTTGTTCCGCTCCCCCACGTGGTACTATGCATCTCTCCCTCTTTCTGTCTCATACAACCCATATTATCTCCCCGGGTCACTCCACTCTCTTCAGACTGCCTCACACCCACCACGTCCGCTCGTGCCCGTGAGCCCCTCCTTACCTGACTCTCTCTCTCCCTCTCTACATTTCTTTCTCTCTTCTCTCTGCCTCTCGAGCACTTTCGCCCTAACCCGCTCTCTCGTTAATCTCCCTCAGCTGCCTTCACTTACTTACCTACTTCGCGATAGGTGAGGTGTAGAGGTGTTAGAGAGGTGTTATTAGGGTTTAAGGAGAGAATCTTGTCATGGATTCATCTCTCACACCACACTCTCTCGTCCTACTCCATTGTTATATGGTTGTTAGCCTTAGAACCTTCTCTTCTTGAGTTAGTTAGTTAGTCCTCTGGATCGGCAGGCAGACGCAATGTGTTTGTGTGTGAGCCGGAGTGGTTTTCAATGGTGGATGTAATCATTCCCCAATAACACAACAGCGATGCATTAGGCCCTTTCAGACCGTAGGTTAGGTCAATCACATGTATGCTAATAATCACACACACTGAAAAAGGGATTGATTGGATGCCATGCAATGGATTGCAATGCAATTGCAACGTATCTTTACCATCGCCTGAACCAACAAGAAGTAGAAACCGGTTCATGTAGAGGAGTGCATCCTCCCCCAGCCCCAGAGTCTGATTCGGGCCAGGTGAGGCTGCATAAACCACGAGCCATTATCCACACACTCCACAATAGATCATACAGAGACTTGTATGCCTTTTCTGTATTAATTATGCTGCATGCATTAAGTCAACTATTCTAGGCAATATGTTCAGAACATTAGGGCTGTAGCACATCAAAGCTTAATCAACAGGTTTAAGAAGGTGTTTGAGATGGACCCTTGCTTGGGAAGAAACATAAGTTCATAAGTCGGAAATAAGTATAATAGAAAGAGGAGCGTCTGTATTTTCGGCGGCCTTGAAAATCATATCTTGGGTAATTCTAAATACCGTAATACTGTGACACTGCCCAAGACTAATTAGCACACTTTATTACATTCGCTCGTGGTCTTAAACTTGGCTATATAAGTCAACGGTAGTCTGAACTCTAGCACATACATACTCACCGTGATATGATCAGTACAGTAAAAAATCCTGTGAACAAAAAGTGACTCAGTTTGCAACATCCCTGTTACCTTCATCCCACCTTCCAGTTATTCTATTTATTCTGTTTTCATTCTTTTTGCATCCGGTGGTGGCCATCTGATATAAATTCACCGTTGTAACCACTCCCCATGGAGCTATTTTCAGAAGCACACTGTTTTGGTGCCCTAATGGATCTCAACAAGGTGAGTTTGTTACACATCGCAACTCCCTCCTCCCTCCCACCCCAGCCCTTGAATGGGGAAAAAGTAATTAAAGATGACACACGCCTGGGACATGGCTGCAATGGACTCTTGGCTGGCTTGTTGTAATGGTCTTATAGAATCCCTCCAGTATATGAAGAACAGCAGGGACTATATGACGTGTTGGGGAACTTAGGCAATGGCCAAGGTGTGTGAGTGGCAATGCGTTCATTCCAATCTTTGCGTACTCTCTGGTTGGATATGTTGCGAGATATTTTTAGCCGGCTTTAGTGGCTGACACAGGAGTGAGTAACATCTTCCTATTGTGGCGGGACTCTGTAAAACTCAATATAAACGGGGGGAGATAACTAAAGAGGGACCAACAACGCCACCTGGGGAATTGCACCCCAGGAAATAAAGAACAAAGAAAATTAAACTATTATATTACAGAAATTAAAGGACACAGGTTCGAAAAACTAAAGAGGCAGAGACAATATATATATTGTTAATGTTTCTTTTATTACAATAATAATAAAAACGAAATAAAGAAAACTGGAGCAAAACCAAACCAAACCAAACAGCAAAACAGAGGTTATGTAAACCAGCAACCCAAATGTCAAACAATGAAACAGAATAGGGGAAATAACACAAAAGCAAACTTAACCAAAGCAAACAAAACAAAATAGCAAAACAGAACCAAAACAGAACCAAAACAGAACCAAAACCGTACAGAACAGCAGCAGGGGATCCTAAAAACAAGAGACACAAATTAATAAAAGGGAAAATGGGAACTCAAAACTGTTAAAAAGCGGGGACCCTACTCACCACCCTGGGAGGCAACCAGCAGAGGCTGAGTTCAGCCATCTTGGGCCTTTTATATTGCACCTGGGTGCAGGGGGAGGAGCTAAGATGGGATTGCATTCGCAACCCCTACTGAGGTTCACTACACTATTATCATTAAAAGTGGATATTGTGTGCAATCCTAAGTTCGACCCCACATCCAACCCCCGTCCCCACACCTACAGCCCTAAGTTTCCACCTCTTTTCAATGGAGGCTGATTAAAATAAAGGAGCCATTAAATGTTATTTCTAGATAAAGCATTCCCAGGCATATTAACAACACTACTGTATTATTATTCTATTTTAAGCATTGGCAAGACAAGAAAGAAACAACGCAACCAACAACCAGTACAATGGCACTGTGATGAATTTGAATCTGACTCAGGCAAAAAGGGGCAAAACCATCATGAAATATATAATTATATATAATTGTTTGCAGATTTTGCATAAATCATAAATTTAATGTGAAAACCTCAGGCAGAGGATGTTTTGTTTTCTGAAGGACACAAAAGGCCTCCTCACTGAACTGTCACTGTGATGTGTCTCTTCATCACACTCTGTAGCTGGTATTTCAGAAACCTCGCCATTGTTAATGGCGACTCCTTGCCGCCATTAACAAACTTAACTGAAATGTTGTTTGTTTAACTTTTACTCATGGACGGTATTCTTGGAAGAGACCGTCTTTTGTAAATTTAGCTAGAAATTCGAATCAATTCATGTTTATTGTTCATCATGCATCCGTCTGGAGAAGCCTGTGTCTCTTGGATTAGCAGTGAACTCATTCAATTATTTCAATTATTGGAGCATAATTTGTGTACAGAGCTATGGTATCTATATTATGAAAATATATCAAGAAAAAAGTAAAAGAGGTTAAATGGATGAAAGGGAATTGGAAAAATCCCTTCGACACCAATCCTAAAATGTCCTGGAGGCAAATTTATTTTTCTGTGTAGCCCTGGCAAATAGCGGCTGCAATGCATTCTGGGTGGTACACCTTGGTCACTTGACTTCAAAAGCCTAATCATAAAAATATTCACAGAGCTGCCATGTTGCACTTTTGTTGAAGATAATCAGTTAGCTGTGCTTGTGGACATTACCTTTCTCCAAATAGAGTGTTTTTCTTTCGAATGTGCTTTCCAAGACACTTTCCTCGGTGAGGGAATCCAAACACTGACACTTTTGTGATTGCTTCTAAATATCAATCCAGAAGGAAAGCAATCAACGCATGCCTTTTATTTCAAGTTGAAAATACAGCTGGTTTTCTTTTAATTCTTCTAATCCAAACTATTTCCCAAAAAGTAAATGGACTTCTTAGATGGAATCATAAACAGTCAAACTGGTTTTTTTTAAGAGCCCTGAGGCGGTCAGTGGTGCAAAGAGAGGCTTGGGGAAAACCATGAAGCCTCACAAACCCAGATAGCTGAGGGACACTAGGTAATCCACTCCCCGGAGTCGGAGCCTGAGAACCCACCAAAGGGCCCGACTGACCGAGCATGACTGAGCACACACATCAATGCCTTCTGTCACCCACCGCTGTATACATGGCTATCGCCAGTCTCTGCCAGCCTGGGAGTCAGATCCTCTCAAAAGGAAGCAAATAGAGCACCACACAAATGTTTAGAATATATTCACATTGCTCTTGGTGATCAAGCAAAGAAACAGCATGCAAGAGTCCAGATTTGTAACAGCCCACAACACCGGCATTTAACCTTTTTTATCTGCATGAGGGAACAGATTAAAACAACTTGTATGCAATGAATATGTATCACTCATGTATTAGTTTTCCTCAACACTGGTGAATATATAGAGTTTGGGCTAGAAGGGTTTCCTTAGAGAGCAGGAATATCAGCATCCTGGCTAGCTCTACTAACTCCCCAGTAGCACCCTGGCTAGCTCTACTAACTCCCCAGTAGCACCCTGGCTAGCTCTACTAACTCCCCAGTAGCATCTTGGCTAGCTCTACTAACTCCCCAGTAGCACTTTGGCTAGCTCCACTCTCTACCCAGTAGCACCCTGGCTAGCTACACTATTGCCCATGTAGTACCCTGGCTAGCTTCACTGACTTGTGGGAAACCTATCCAGTAGCACCCTAAGCTAGGCCGTGTCTTTAGGCAGGACCACACCGGGTACCTAAAATTAAACTATATATACCTCATATTTGACAATTTTTGTAGTTTTTAGCAGGTGACAAATTTGGGTTACAATACTGTTTTGAAACACATGCAGATTTCCCACAAACTCTGCTCTGACCTCAGCAGCAAAGGAGTACACAGCTCAGAGTTTGATAACCCAAAGCAAAACTTTCTTCATCTTTTTTTCATGTTGACTACTTCCCATTCCTGCTGCTGTTGCTTATGAAACCAAACAAACTTATTTAACCATCTGAAAACATGTTCTTCTCATTTACGGACTCATACATATTTATTCGGAACGAGGAGTGCTCACAAATGCAATGCATCCAGTATTTCTCTGATGACACTTTAGGACGCATCGCCAAACAATCTGGTTCTGATTTGAGAGTGTTGTTGCCAAATGTGACCAGCCAGTATAATGGCACTTGACTTGTTTGGGTGTTATATAAGTACTGGATTTACATACAACGGCCCTAAGGGAACATGTATAGTGCTCTGGTAATCCTGCACATGGAAACATTGCCACACAAAAGTCTCTACAAGGATGTGTTTGGAGATAAGACCAAACACACAAGGCTGTGTAGCTCTGTGTGAGAAGTGCCAAGATTCATGTTCGTAAAGCAACACTGGCCAAGCTGCCTACTTTGCTAGATATGACGATAAACAATTGACACGTTCAGCAGTTTCTCCACTTCATACTAAAGAAAAGCCTTTGAGTTAAATAAATGTAGTAAGCAGACCCATGGTACAATTCTGCATTTAGAAGCCGTGAATCCAACTTTCATAGTTTCAAGTTCATTTCTTTCTACTTTCCACTTTCCGTTTTCTTTCATTCGGGCTGGCCTTTCTCAAAATAATGGCCACATGATGCTGTTGTGTCTGGTTCCCCCTGTGGCGGGTCCCAGCCTTGTGTGTGTTTTATTTTCATTTTGTTTGTTGCAGTACATACTGCTGAATACAATATGTTTCCAGGCTTTTTAACAAAGTCCATTACCGAAAAAACATTGCGGCACCTTTGTTCTCACTTGCGAGGTCACGACTGTTTCATTATCAGCTATGAAGTAAGAGAGAAATAAATAATCTAGCAGTGTTCAAGCAAAACTATTAGGGTGGTCTATTTCTGGATGTTGGAAAGGGTGCTGTGTTCCAACCCTTATGTGTACGCAGGTGACCCTTAGGCTTCCCTTCGGAAGATACCTCACCCTCTACCTTCTCGTTAATAATAATAATCATAATAATTCAAGGCATTTATTCAACACTTTTCATGGCATACAGTATATATAGTGCTATATCTATCGGTTCTCCTGGAACTGTCACCTTATCGTGGTGGAGAGGTTTGCGTGTCTCTGTGAACCTGAGGGCTGTGTTGTCTGGAGCCATGTGCTCCTGGTAGGGTCTCCCAGGTGAGGGGCCAGACTAAGAATGGTTCAAGAAGACCCCATGAACAAACGGAATAGAGGAGGAGAGACCCTGCCCGGAGGAAGCCCGGGGCCCCCGTCTGGTTAGGCCCAGATGGAGAGCTCGTCAGTGAGCACCTGGTGGCCGGGTTTGCCACGGAGCCCAGCGGAGCCCGAAAAGGCTATGTCCACCCCCCCCCTCTTCGTCCTGTGGGCCCACCACCTGCAGGGAGACCCGCTGCGGTCGGATGCACTGCCACATGGGTGGCAGTGAAAGTCAGGGGTCCCGACAGACCAGACCTGAGTGGCAGAAGCTGGCTCTGGGGACGTGGAACGTCACCTCACTGTGGGGAAAGGAACCAGAGCTTGTGAGGGAGGTGGAGCACTACCAGTTAGATCTGGTGGGGCTTACCTCTACGCACAGTCTCAGCTCTGGTACCGTACTCCTGGATAGGGGTTGGACTCTATTCTTCTCCGGAGTTGCCCAGGGCGTGGCAAAGCCCCAGGGATTTATGAGATCCAGCCAGAAATGCTAAAAGCTCTGGGTGTTGAGGGGCTGTCATGGTTGAAACGCCTATTCAACATTGCGTCGGAGTCTGGTACAGTGCCAAAGGAGTTGCAAACCGGGGTGGTGGTTCCCCTGTTCAAAAAGGTGGACCAGAGAGTGTGTGCCAATTACCGGGGTATCACACTTCTCAGCCTCCCTGGGAAAGTCTACTCTAAGGTGCTGGAAAGGAGGGTTCGGCCGATTGTCGAACCTCAGATTGAAGAGGAACAATGCGGTTTCCGCCCTGGACGTGGAACTACGGACCAGCTCTTCACTCTCGCAAGGATCCTGGAGGGGGCCTGGGAGTATGCCCATCCGGTCTACATGTGTTTTGTGGATTTGGAGAAGGCATATGACCGGGTCCCCCGGGAGAAACTGTGGGAGGTGCTGCGGGAGTATGGGGTAAGGGGGTCACTCCTCAGGGCCATCCAATCTCTGTACTCCCAAAGCGAGAGCTGTGTCCGCGTTCTCGGCAGCCAGTCAGTTCCGTTCCCGGTGGGTGTTGGCTTCCGCCAGGGCTGCGCTTTGTCACCAATCCTGTTTGTGATATTCATGGACAGGATATCAAGGCATAGTCGTGGTGGGGAGGGGTTGCAGTTCGGTGATCTGAGGATCTCAACACTGCTCTTTGCAGATGATGTGGTCCTGATGGCATCATCGGCCTGTGACCTTCAGCACTCACTGGATCGGCTGGCAGCCGAGTGTGAAGCGGCTGGGATGAGGATCAGCACCACTAAATCTGAGGCCATGACTCTTAGCAGGAAACCGGTGTATTGCCTTCTCTGGGTAGGAAATTAGTCCTTAGCCCAAGTGAACTCCTTCACTTGGGCTAAGGACAAGTACCTCGGGGTCTTGTTCACAAGTGAGGGTACGATGGAGCGTGAGATTGGCCGGAGAATCGGAGCAGCGGGGGCGGTATTGCGTTCGCTTTACCGCACCGTTGTGATGAAAAGAGAGCCGCAAGGCAAAGCTCTCGATCTACCGGTCAATCTTCGTTCCTATCCTCACCTATGGTCATGAGGGATGGGTAATGACCGAAAGGACGAGATCACGGATACAAGCGGCCGAGATGAGTTTTCTTAGGAGGGTGGCTGGCTTCTCCCTTAGGGATAGGGTGAGAAGTTCAGTCATCCGGGAGGAACTCGGATTAGAGCCGCTGCTCCTCTGCTTAGAAAGTTGAGGTGGTTCGGGCATCTGGTAAGGATGCCCACTGGACGCCTCCCTTGGGAGGTGTTCCAGGCACGACCAGTAGGGAGGAGACCCCGGGGAAGACCCAGGACTAGGTGGAGAGATTATATCTCAACACTGGCCTGGGAACGCCTCGGGATCCCCCCGTCAGAGCTGGTCAATGTGGCCCGGGAAAGGGAAGTCTGGGGCCCCCTGCTTGATCTGCTGCCCCCAGCAACCCGACCCCGGATAAGCGGATGATGATGAGGATGAGGACTTTTCATGGCATTTATATAGTGCTATATCGATCTATAAAAAGACACACAAGTGTTAGTCTTTTTGAATGGAAAAGGGTCTACTGAATGAACAAACACTAGTAGTGACTTATAACACAAGCCTCCAAGTGCCGTCAGTAGAAGCCTACGTAGGCGACACAGAGATGAGTGTCTTTTATGGCATGTGTGGAGCCTGAGGTGGGGGGGAAATCTGAAGATCTTTCGTCTATAAGTAGTGGTGTGACGACATACCCTCCCACGTACCATACTGTGGCTCCATGCCTGTTCTTTTCCAGCCTCACCAGCTTTGTTCGATATGTATGTGTGAAGAATTTCAGAGCGGTGCAATGTTAAAAACCCTTAAAATACCCTTTTTATTAGAAAACATTCTTGTATATTTTGATCTGTGTGACGATCAGGCAGCGGGCATGCACCCAGCAGGCCGGGACACGTTGAAGTGACGCAATTACTATTATGGGATGGCATCCTATGGGGTGGTCCTTTACCACAATGAGCAGTTGTCCCCTGAACGATTTATGTTTAATAACATACTGATACTGAAATACAAAATTATACCGTGCACTTGCCACTGTATGGCTAGAATGACGAACATTGACCTAGCAATTGAAAAGGTAACTTGATATGGAAATTCAACAGAATAGTCAGAATTATTATTTAATGATTGGTATTTGAAAATACTGGTGAAACATATTGCCCATATATATGTTATGTATGAGAGAGAGAGCTTATTTTGCTTCAGGGTGTTGTTGTGATCAGCCTGTCACTGAGGGATAGAAACAACAAAGACATTTATATTTTTTTAAAGGTTCAATGTGGTGCACTGTCTGAATACCCCCCTAACCTCCCCCTTACCTCCCCCAACCCCTCCATTTCGAGCAATGTAGTAGAAGCTATGGTGGCCAGTACTGGCCTGTAAGGTGCCAGTAGGTACTTCCAAAATGATCTCATCATCTACGATAGCATTGAGAAGCCAAGTGATGAAGTTCCTTAATAGATTTATTAATCACATTTGGTTATTAAGGTGGGTGGGTCGGTGGACGTAGATGGCTGGGTTATTTTGCGTGTGTGTGTTAGTGCGTGTTGGTTGGTGGGTGCTTCTGCCTGTGTATGTGGTTCTGTGTGTGTGTTTGTGTGTGTGTGTGTGTGTGTGTGTGTGTGTATGTGTGTGTGTGTGTGTGTGTGAACATATCCACTGGTCATCTACATGTCACGTGTGTTTTTTATGAAGAAATCTATACACACAGCCTCCTGTGTATGTCTGTGTCTTAAGGTGATCAGGGTTATTGACCCAAAGATGTGTCAGTGTTTCTGTTGTTTTTCACTTTTTGTGACAAAGGGGAGAGGAGGTTTGGGTTGGAGTTAGTGGAGTGCAGCAGGTGTGTGGGGATCGGGTTGTGTGTGTGGTATGGGGGTGTGTGTGTTTGTGTGTGTGTGGGAGGCAGTCAGGGGGAAGCAGATCATAAGACGAACGGGGTGAAAGTGAGAAGGAGGGCAATTACAAAAGACGGTGCATTTATAATGACAATGAGAAAAACAACACGTTCCACACTACCCATCCTGAGTCATCACTTCTTAGAGGTAAGAGAGAAGGAGGTGCTAATGAATAAAGCCAGGGGTGGATTACATTGGGGCCGACCATTTACATGCACCTACACCGTCTAGACACCCACACTGGAGCTAATGGCCAGCACACAAAGCTATCGGTCTCCTAAGGACCGAGGGGCATGGGGGTCGTACAAAGGGTTTTTGAATGAATGAATCAGCCCCAGCTCCTCTATTGTCCCTGGTCCATTGTTGAGTGAATTTATTCCACTAAGCTACATGTTAACACATAACACTTTTTTCCATGCTGGAAAAATCTTTCTCTTTATGTCTTTACCGGAAACATTTTATGCGTTGATTATTGGACAAGCACACATCTAGTATGGTCGGTAGCTCTATGGATGTACAGACATCTGCAACGGGAACCATACCGTTGCCGTGTCAGGGCATGCCAAAGGACTTCCAGCACCTGCAGTCTCAGATGACAGACTGGATGTTTGGACATCGCCGACGTGCCACCAATGCCCTGATCTTTGAGTCTTGAGGACACTGTGTGGTTGAACCCTGACCTTTCGGCGGGGGACTTCATGGGATTGTGCCTGTCTGGCCTTCACATGGAGAGGGGGTGACGCAGCTCCAGCTGTGCTGGAAGGGGGGGAGAAAGCACGGAATATAAACTTTTCTCGGGACACTTCCATGGTGCCAAGAGGAGGTGAAAATGTTTAGCACAATGTGTTGATTTCAAGTGCTATTTCAAGTGTTTGTACATTCCATAATTCATGTGTTTCCATTGGTTTTCCAGATGCAGTCTGTTGTCTTTAACATGCCGAATCAAGACGGAAATCAAGCATTCTGCTGAGCTCTCACCATCCACTCAAAGCCATCAAACACCAATGTGATGCACTTTAAGAAATGGCTCAGCCTAGGACTTTTCGTTCTAAATCATTGTTATAATTCAGACCGACACTTGATTGTCATTGACTGCTTTCTATTCTACCGATTGTTACGGCAGTGTCGTTGAACCGTGAAGCCCTGACATGAACAACAACATAGCAGACGGTGCTATGGCTGCACTACAATACACGCTCTGTTCCATGTTTAGGGCATGCTCTCCGCAATCGCTACCATTTGGAAAAACATTGATTGTTAGAGATTTCTTGGCTTTATTAATTACTATTTTGTAACAATTAGGAACTCTTGATAATCAAATGTATATTTTTCTCTGATCTATTTTGATTCAAGGTTGTTCTTTTGTTACATATTTTAATTATAAGAATCTAAATACAAACGTCTCCATGATTATACTGCGTACATTCTGTATTATACAGTCTAGATTCGGTTGAGATGCTTTTTGAACTTTCTTTCACAGACTTTGCTTAACGTTGAATGTGTTTGTATTTGGAAGGGAGGAAGAAAAATTGCTGTCAAAGGTCTTAATGCATCTGAATGTTGGACCTAGATCAAAAGAGAACCGTTTCCTCTCTGCAATTGGAGCAACTGTGTTTTCGATTGACCTTTGGGGCACTTCTCCCTTTGCCATTTGTTTGCACTCAAGGAAGTTGTGTTTTTGCAGGTAACCCTGTACAGCCGGGGACGTCATCGATTCTGCCCTGATGTATCAGGTAAACAGCAGCTGTGGCTGATGTTGTTGTGGCTCAGTGTGCATGGTGGTTTAAAGGTTTGCAATTATTATTTTGTTTGGGATGCTGCATCATTGTAATAACTTTCAGGTCCTTCAGTTGAAAGATCTCTAATATATCCTTAATCCAATAAATATTCATATACATATCCATATCCTCCAACATGGAATGGGGAAATTGGGGAATTCCCTTGGATAGAAGCTATGTTTTGAAGCAAACCCTTCAGACGACGTACAGTGACTCCTCCAACGAGCTGCAAAACAGCACAGAAGGCCATGAGAGTTGATGCAAAGGATGTGTTATTGACTGTAATCAATGAATTCGAGCAACTCGTCCACCCACTGCCAACCTCAGACTGCATTGTCTGGTTTGCACACACTGCCGCTGAGTGCTACCAGCCTGCGGCTAACACGTGGCGCCTCCCCCCCCCCCAGAGACCACAGGGTTTCTCCATATGCTGGTGGAGTGCCCTTGTGGGACTGAAGTATATTGACTGGCATGGATGGGCGAGTGAGACGGGGGGATTGGGGAGGGGAGAGAGAGAAGGAGAGGGAGAGCAACAGAAAACACAGATATGCCCATGGAGTGCATAAAAACATGGGTTGTGATGTGGCCATGTAGTTGTTGAAGTCAGATGTATGGCCTGGGGCTAGCCGCTATTTTAAAATGTAAACCCCCCCCTATAAAATGGTTCTAGACCAACAGGAACAGTATAAACTCTCCACTCAGTGCATTTGCTCTTGGATTTATTCCAGCTGTGGGGGACACCACACAAAATTGTCACAATGCTGCAGTCACGAAGAAGACCTTCTCCTGTCACCAAGGAAACCGCTTCTGGTGGGTTTTCTCGACCGCATACTAATAAGGTAACCCAGGTGAAAGTGCATTTGAATTTCTGCGAAGCAACGCTGCTGCGTCAATGGGGAGCAGTGACGCCGTGTTTTGTCGGCATAGCAACGGAAGGATATCCTGTTTGCCTGTCAGAACACGCATCGCAGCAACCTCCCCTGTTGAGCATCACGCTATATAGCCGGTGTTCCCCGTAAAGCACACGCCCACACGGTCATCCGCAGGCCACACAAGAAAACAGAAGACACACAAGGCGGGGCCGGTTCCATATTGGTGGTTCCCGTAGAGACGGTGTTGCTAAGGAAAACTTTGCATTCATTAACCTACCTCCTACTCAATGCCTGTCGAGTGGATGACGCCTGGCGAGATGAGCATGAGTGCGGCTTCTGTTTTTTAGCCATGGACCCAGCCCATGGCTGAGTCACCTGACATCATGCTGGGCATCTCTGGGCTCTGGTCCCCAGACGTTGGGTCCTCCCTCACCCATGCACTCACTCACTCACAATCTCACTCTCACTCACTAGTCGTTCACTCATTAACTCACTCACTGTGTGCTGATTTGTACCAGTTACCACCACAAGGTGTATGTTCATAGAATTATATTCAAAATTGCCGTGAAGGGGGACTATGATTGTGAGAATAATAGACCACAGCCCAGTATCAGAAAAGTATCCCCAATCCCCGAACATACACGGCAACACAAATATATTCAAATGTAAGTATGTTTGAGACACACAATCTCACCGCTGTGCTGAGGCTAAGAAGTGGGACAAGAAGTCTTTTGAACTTTTGTCTTTTTAAGACTTCATAGAAGACATACTGTAGGATACGTGGTTGTACTGACGCACAGGAACGTTTGTGACTCAAGCTCTTAAACTCTTATCTCTTCTCCCCTGACCTCCGCAGTAATGGAAGTGCTTGTAAAGAGATGCTTCACGTTCCAACCCAAGGAGAACCATCTGCCCTTAACAATAATGCTTCACATTCACAGTCGATTACGGGCAAATCCTCTTGCCACGGCTGACATTTCCTGCAGAGAGAGGGGAGAGCCTGATGTGACATTAAGCATGGGCAAGCAGACTGTGTGTGTGTGTGTGTGTGTGTGTGTGTGTGTGTGTGTGTGTGTGTGTGTGTGTGTGTGTGTGTGTGTGTGTGTGTGTGTGTGTGTGTGAGCGTGGGCTTGCCGTTGTAATTGGTTGGGTGGTGAGTGGCAGCAGAAAGCCAGATGACTGTTGTGTTATCACAGTAATGCAGTCGGCATCAGGGTCCCAGACACGGGACCTCCCTGCAGGCCTCACAGTAATCTTAATGATCTGATGGAGAGCCGGGCTGATGCACTGGGACTGCAGCGGTCTAATTTATATTATGCTTGGGGGACATTTATATTATGCTTTGGGGGACACAGGAGTGAAAGCCCTCTCCCAGGGCTTTCACTCCTGTCTCCTGAGTATTAATATTAGTATTAATCGACCCAATTATCCAGTCATTAATCGATCCTTCATCTATACACCCACCAGTCAAATCTTTCTTTCATTTAATCATTCATGCACCATCTATCCACCCATCCATTCCCCCATCCACCCAACATTTACTTTGTTCATCTATTCTTCCACCCATTAGGTATTAAGGGGTATTTACATGCCCCCTAACATGTACAATGTTCAGGGGGAAAGCTGTTCAAATTCCTCCTTAATGAATCGTATGGCACTTGGCATTTTTTGGGGGGGGACATTTGCAAGATAGTTTTGAAAAAGGCAACACATGTTATGATGTTTCAACTGGCGTGCAACTGGAAGAGAATGTTCTGTTCTAGTTAAAAGCATGATGACGAAGGAAGTGATGCAGACTATGAATAAGATCTATCCCTACCACACTGCTTCAGCAAAGACAAACCCAAAGTGGCTAGATATTCATATTGAGTCATATTCATATTTAACTTCCAAGGAATTACGTGTGGCTGCAGAAACCTCTGTCCTATAGGTCCTGTAATCCTCTGTCCTCTAGGTCCTGTATAACTCTGCCCTATAGGTCCTGTAAACCTGTCCTATAGGTCCTGTAATCCTCTGTACTATAGGTCCTGTAAACCTGTCCTATAGGTCCTGTAAACCTCTGTCCTATAGGTCCTGTAAACCTCTGTCCTATAGGTCCTGTATAACTCTGCCCTATAGGTCCTCTAGGTCCTGTATACCTCTGTCCTATAGGTCCTATAGATCCTGTAAACCTCTGTCCTATAGGTCCTGTAAACCTGTCCTATAGGTCCTGTAATCCTCTGTACTATAGGTCCTGTAAACCTGTCCTATAGGTCCTGTAAACCTCTGTACTATAGTCCTGTAAACATGTCCTATAGGTCCTGTAATCCTCCGTCCTATAGGTCCTGTAATCCTCTGTCCTATAGGTCCTCTAGGTCCTGTATACCTCTGTCCTATAGGTCCTGTAATCCTCTGTCCTATAGGTCCTGTAAACCTCTGTCCTATAGGTCCTGTATACCTCTGTCCTATAGGTCCTGTATAACTCTGTCCTATAGGTCCTGTAAACCTCTGTCCTATAGGTCCTGTAAACCTCTGTCCTATAGGTCCTGTATACCTTTGTCCTATAGGTCCTGTATACCTTTGTCCTATAGGTCCTGTATACCTCTGTCCTATAGGTCCTCTAGGTCCTGTATACCTCTGTCCTATAGGTCCTGTATACCTTTGTCCTATAGGTCCTGTATACCTCTGTCCTATAGGTCCTCTAGGTCCTGTATACCTCTGTCCTATAGGTCCTGTATACCTTTGTCCTATAGGTCCTGTATACCTTTGTCCTATAGGTCCTGTATACCTCTGTCCTATAGGTCCTATAGGTCCTGTATACCTCTGTCCTCTAGGTCCTGTATACCTCTGTCCTATAGGTCCTGTATACCTTTGTCCTATAGGTCCTGGGACATACTTTTCTGATTATTTACTTACCACAACTATTCCAGAGAGCTCTCCTGCCGACTAATCTCGTCATCACGTTGTATTTTTACCTCAAAGGGTGGCCGTTGCCCTAGCAATGCAGACATGAATAACATCCAAGCAGTCATATTTAATGGATGTACAACCTTTGGCATTATGAGGTTGCCTATCAAGAGGTTTATAAAAATGTTTTTTTACCATTGTGGGAAGTGCTTTTAATGTGCGTGATATTTATATGTGGACCAACTTGTCTTTTCAATATCTATAACCAGAAATGTCCTCGCGGATATGACGAAGATAGAGCAATATCTAAGAGTAGGTTTCCTCTTCTGATGTTTTCTTTGGAATCTTTGGACCCTATTTGGTCAAACAGGAAAGGAGAAGCACCGTGGACAGAAGGGCTTCATTAGGCAGTGAGCGTGATGTCATCGATTAAGATGAATCCGCTGCAAAATTCCAGCATACACCGCGTGAGCTCTCTGTTCTCTCCCACACGTGGAAGCCTCTCCTCTCCCACCCTCGCACTCTCTCTCTTCTCACACCTTCTCTCTCTCTCTCTCTGTCCATGTCTGTCTCTCTCTCTCTCTCTCTGTCCGTGTCTCTATCTCAGCAGCGCCATCTAAGCAGAGTGCTGCTCTGCACTACTTTAAATCCTCCACTGCTGCAAAATCGGGAAGTCCCTCCGCCTTCATCTATTTCCCTTAACCCTTACCCTGTACTTAACACAACACACACACACACACACACACACAGACACACACACACACACAGACACACACAGACACACACACACACACACACACACACACACACAGACACACACAGACACACACACCCGAGTGTGCGCACCCACACACACCCACACACTGTGTCACTGCACTTTCTGCCACTTAAAATCACATTTGATCACACGTTAACATTCCTGTACTTCACACGTTGAAATTCCTGTTGCTGTTCCTGTTGCCTGCTGCAACCTTCCCGTTGTAACCTCACACTGTGACGTGTGTCCTATCAAGCACAACACACCCATACACACCCTAACACACACTCACTCACTCACACACACACACACAAACACACACACACACACACACACACACACACACACACACACACACACACACACACACTCACATTTTTTATACTCACTCATACTCACGGTCGCCTTGAGCACATACCTATGACCAATCGTTCAAGCTAACCTCAACGGCACAGAACAAATGTTGGAGGAGAGGAGAAACAGGACGAGATCCACACACGCTTTTAGAGTCGGATGTGGCCTTCTATGGCTATTGCTCCTCCACGCATTCTGCTGTTGGAAACAGGTTGTGTTTGTGTTTGTCTGTGTATTTGTTATATAATTAAGTAATATATATATATATAACGTATTGGTGACATCAACTAATATCTAGTAAAAAAAAGAATGCCAATGGAACAGGTGGAAAAATACTAATCATAGAAAACATATGGTCTTTGATGGAAAGACCAAGAAAGTGAAAAGCAGCAAATATGTCTTTAAAGACACATTTTTTTAATGGCTGATTTATTGGCCATGCAATGATTCGAGATTTCTTAGTTCCAAAAGAGATGGCAATGTAGAAACGTTGTAATGTGTGCTTTCATGCACACTCATAAGTTATTGTTTTTGGTGGAGTACAAGCCATCAGAATTCACCCATACATTGTAGGCCTACTGCTGCTTCAGTTTATTCCTGACCATTAAATTGCATTTACTTTGTTGTTTCAATCATGGCTTTCCATGAAAAGAAAATTGAAAAAAAAAAAACTCTAAAGAACAGAGTAGGGAAGCATTCAGTCAACCTTCAACAGGAACTATAATACAAACACATCAAGGGGACTCCTCTGGGTGTTACCATGGCAACTATCTCAAATAAGACGAGCGGAAGTAAAGGGCAACGCATTTAAAAAACTGAAAAAAATGAATAAAAGTGCAAAGTGAAAGTTCCACATGTTGCTCCAACTGCTTCAAATGATGTCTGTTTGGTAAGGTCTGATCATTGTCCTCGCATTTCCCTTTAACTGCCAATCATTTCCACCTAACATTGTGACCCACTTATGGGAATCAAATCCTGGCCACCGTTCTGCCGGGGACCCCTTGTCTTGTTGCATTCACAACAAACAATTCATATATATTGGGAATCAAACCCAGTCCCTTTCAGTGAATGGTTGTACACCCTGGCCCAGACACAATACTGCCCCCATTCCCTCTCTTTTCTCTCATTAGAGAAAAGTGTCCTTTACCTTACATTCTCCCACAAATGGGATGTAGGTGGAAAGCAGGTCATTGTAGTTACTGCAGTTTTCCAATTAGGGAATTGGATGAACACATCACCACTTACAGTTGATGATGTGTTTGGTATAGGCATAAACTATTGAAGTGCAGTGGGATTTAATTGAATGTGTCAGATTAGTCAGATTCCAACATCTTTAAGTGGTACTTACAGATGTAAGTAAACCGACAGAGATGGCCTCCTCTTCAAATGGGACATTTTTTTTTTTTTTTATGACTGGCGTGATTATGTTAACTAATATAATGGATCTATTTTAGAGACTTCAGTCTCTGGTTCGGCTGATGGGCACATTAAGAGCTTTTCTGCCCTTGCATCAGAATGATTTATTAGCTGTTGTTAGGAGCTAGAGCTGCTGTCACATTTCGGACACTTCTCGTCCACGGGTCTATGACCACAACAGTACGTCATGGATTAGTACAACTGGCAATATTCTGCGAATAATCACCCGCTATCTATAAATGGAAACAGCTGCAACTTGCGTGACGTATTGCCTGAGGCATAGTTATGCCTTTGATCTTATTTCCTTTATTAAGCTGCAAGCACTTCCATACATCAATGCTTAATTTGCAGTGATCAATTGAATATGATTTGGTTTGCTGTGGCTAAATCCAAGCTAAAACCATCATCGATATGTTATATTCCAGGTAAGAGTGGTGGCTGTCGCCGGAAATGAACTGCGTTCAAACAAATTTTGTTCATGGAGGAAAGAGGTGTCAACAAACATAAAGATGGAACTTCCTGTCAGAGCTAAGATGGGGAATACAGTTCGGAAGTAATCAAGTCCATTACTTGTGGGGTGTGTGGGTATCACAAAAAGGCAACAGTCATGAGCCATGAAAGCAAGCGTACTAACTAGGTTTTATGTCATTCTTGGTTTTGATACCCACACCACGACCTGTAATTTTGATGCACAAAAGATGGTCCAATTACGTGTTTTCTCAACACAAAGGCGAGGCAGCCACCCCAGCAACACCATGATTCTTCAGCATAAAGGTCATAACACACATGGACATTAAAGAAAAGGACAGATAGGGGGCCCCGGTGGTAGGGTGGCTCACCGGGTAGAGCGCTTACCATTTAGTCTCAGTCCTGATCACAGCGACCCGGGTTCGATTCCTGCATTTGCTGCATGTCCTCCCCTCCATCTCCAATACCTTCCTCACTATCTCACTCTAAAATAAAAAATACATATCTCTTTTTTTTTTTAAGCAAAGATAACATGGCTACAGACTTTTGTGTGAGGAGGAGACCTCATTGATCTCACAAACAACTGACCCTTTTCTATGGTGCTGTGATATGTCGAAAAGGAAAATCTTTCCGAACATATTTTTTAACTTAACTTAAACCCTTGCAGATCTAGCATGTATGTCTCCCGCCATGGAGCGGACACACTTAACATTTTGCAACGATGCAAACCATTCTTGTGAATTTTTGCAAAATAGACAAGAGTGAGAGAAACCCACGGCAGACAGAAATTGGGGAGAGACTTGATGGCAGGGGAAAAGTGGAAGGCAGCAGTGAAGTTGCCAATGGATTACAGAGATTATGTTACTAAGCTGTGCCCAACTGCTCCTGCTCGCCGTCAAAACAAACGAGAACCCAGACTTAAGTGTCTACGGCAACATGTGCCCTCGCTGGGAAGAATACACTTGTCCACTTGTTTTGTTGTTGGGTTTGTGCCGACTGTGATCATGTGCAACTACTACTTTGTTCAAAATGTTTGGTACATTTTTTAGAACATTGAGGGTGCCTTGCAGAGGTCTGTAGCCTAAACTCATTAATATTCCAGCCTTAATCACTTTTTAATTCAATAAAACTTTCTCTCAAAGTACATAATATGGAGATTAACTAGCATCTCCATATTCAGATTTTTGCCAATTTTGACAATGAAACACATTTACTTTACTCTTGCTTTTCCTTCCTGTGACAAAGTGAAACCCCTTCTCACTGTCTCTCCCATTCAAGCCAATTGATTAGTCATATGTGTACTTCCATCGCAGTAGGGGCAGTATCTTAGTCCATCCAGCCTTGGCAAGGAAATGTTCCCCATGGTAAATGGTATGGCCTAATTGGCCTTGATTGGTCCACCCTGGACTAATTGGTTGGCTTATTTAAGGGGTGTCTCATTTTGTGTTTGTGGGCGGAAGGTAGGTGCTGGCTTGATGCGAGGCCAGCACTTGGAACCACATGTTCTGTTATGCTAAATGATGCCATGTTTATGCTAGGCTAGACTAAATTGCTAACAGCTTTTCTTTTTGAAAACATTCATTTGTATTTTGGAACCGTAGATTTATTTTTGTTTATTTATTTTTGGGTCTGTTTTTGAAGGGGCAATTCTTTTTGGAATTGCCCCTCGTTTTTGCCCGCACTCTCCTGTCCAGTGAGTCCGGATCCCGAATACGTGGGGGGAAAGCGTCGGCCCTTCACACTTTCAATAATGAACAAACTGAGCAACTGTAACAGCATTGTTAACGTGTGGGACATTCTCGTCTTGACCGTGTGGTTTTGACTCACGGTCTGTGGGGTTTTGACTCAGTCTGACGCACGCTTCGGGACAAGGGCGGCAAGGTGTTTGGAGTCCTTGGTGTTCTTGGTAAAGGCTCCACGAAGAAAGAAAGCTTGAAACCTTCAACCGCCATCATGACTCAGGATCCCCACGCTGGTGTCTCATTGTGACGTCTTCTTCTTTTTTAGTCTGTGTACTGCTGGCCACAACCATGCATCCATAAGCACCCCCCCCCCCAACAGCACTCTACAAGGAGAACCGTGGAAAAACAGGCGAGGCGAAGCGTCTACCCGCCCTCTGTTCCTCCGGAGCACTGCCAAGGGTCCAAGGGCCTTGCTTTCCCTGGGAGTTTCGCCAGTCTGCTGCAGCAGTCTGTTGAGAGTGGGTTGGTGATAGAGGGGGGTGCCTGGGCAGCGTGGGGAGAGGTGTTGATGAATTCATCGTCCCCTTCACTGACTCCCCACCATGCGGAGGCCTGTTTCGTCATCACTGTCGGTCTGGCATGTAGACGGGTTGTTATTTATGGGGCCCAGCAAGGAGGGATATTTTGACGTACTTCTCCAGGCAAAAAAACAATAATAGCCCATAAAACACTGAGTGGGGGGAGGGGGAGGGGGGAGGTGATTAGTAATGCGGGAGTAAACAGGAAGAAAATTTCGTCGAAGTGCAGTCGCTGGTTAACCAAGGGTGTGTGTGTGTGTGTGTGTGTGTGTGTGTGTGTGTGTGTGTGTGTGTGTGTGTGTGTGTGTGTGTGTGTGTGTGTGTGTGTGTGTGTGTGTGTGTGTGTGTGTGTGTGTGTGTGTGTGTGTGTTCGCAAGCGACCTCCCACACGAGCAACGGAATCATTTGATTTTATTATATGCCTTGTGATAGGGTTGCCTTGTGACGTGGCGTTTCATCGGTACATTTATTTTTGGAATTTTAAATTGCTGCAATAAATTATATTTGTGTTGATTTCTAACATGTCTCTGTCTTTGCTGTTTAAATCTAACAGTAGTCTACGAGTAGGCCTAATATATATGCGCAAACCACTGTTTTTGGGGTATTGCGAAATAGCGCCAGCTGGACATTCAGTGGTATTGGATGACGTGTTTTAATAAAACACATCCAATACACAGAATGTCCAGCTGGTGACTCCACTGAGGCTATAGTAACGATGCATCCTAGTGCTCTACGATTACCCCTGTAGCCGTCGTTAGTTACGAGGGTTTAAACGACGTCGTTACGTAACGATGCTTTCGGGAAACGGTCCGAAAACTCCGCGATGATCGTACGACGGTTTTGACGACGTCGTTAGGCTAACGATGCTTTCGGGAAACGGGGCCCAGATTTACTTTTTGTTTTGAGGGTTTTTACGGATTAATGTTTGAGGTGAATGGAGTTTTTTTATCCAAGACCCGTGACTGACATCAATATAGCACGGGACAGGCAAGTGCTCTGCCACCGCTTTAAATTCACCACAGACAAACGGAAACACTAAACAAAGCTTATTTCCCCCTAACCCTTTGAATCACCACCCTACTACACACACACACACACACACACACACCATCACACTGACACCTGACATAGTTATGACATCTTTTTTTCGTATCACTCAGAGGAGGACAGCATAGAAAGGGAGAGAGAAAATAGTTCAATTTAACCGTGTCTGGTTTGTACGTCAACAAATAGAGAAGGCTGAATGTGTTTTCCCTCCATGTGCCAAACCATGCTGTGATCACAGTCATTCATAGACACGAGATACCAACACTTTGGTTTGTGTGTATGTGTGTTTGTGTATATGTGTGTGTGTGTGTGTGTGTGTGTTTGTGTGAAGTTGCCGCTAAGTATAATTCTATTGATGCGCCCAAAAAAAACACAATTTAATATATAATCTGCCCACAGTGTTTTGTGTTGTGCGTCCAAACTGTGAAAAAGTCCTGTGTGAAGTGTTTGATTACATGATTATACTTATACTATCCTCCTGATAACTATCATGCTGCCTGGTCATTGATTTTCAAATGATTGATGTTTGCTGTAATGTGCCCTCGCCTGCTTTCCGCTTCCCATCGTGGGACCATGATGGGACCATGATGGGACCACGTTGGGGGACCACGTTGTGGGACCATGTTGTGGGTCGGTGTTGTTGCTCGCTGGGACCCCAGCTGGACCCCGGCCTTCTAACGTGGACCGCCTGTTCCGCTGTTAGCCGTCGGTGAGGGAGCCCTGCAGAATAGCCTATTCTCTACTGTTCAAGGAGCCTGAGGTGAATAATTGTTTTAGTATATACTATACATGAACACTCCAAAAATAAACAGGATAACACTTTTTGCCGGTATTTATTTGTTTTTATTAGCGGCTTATTTGTTTTTCTTAGTGTGACGAGACGACCGTCACGCGCGCTAAAACAATATCCCGAGTTTGAGATATCAATCATGGTATATTGCCCAATATCCAGAGATAGCGAACCAATCAAATTGCTCAATCTTAGGAGGTTCACGTGTAGCATATACTAAAGATGTATATCTGTCTCAAGCTGTCTCTTTGTATCCACCTTATTCCAGGCTAAACAATGCACGCCGTCATGACGACCAGTCCGGTTTCCCATTTCCGGTTAGAAGCGAGAATACGTAGCTGGTAGTACTTTAGTGAGGTGTGTAGCCACCGTCGACTTCACATTTTGACCTAATGTAATTTATAACTTTTACAACTATTGCCGTAGCCTTCAAGATATGCGCAAGCGGTGCAAATGTGCTAGCCGCTATGTAAACAGCACTCGACCGGAAATGGTAAACCGGTGGGCCACTATGAATCATGGGAAATAGAACGGTCGCGGAATAAGGTGGATAGCTGTTTTTTGCCTATCAGCCTACCTGCAAGTCAATACACTGCATCAGTGTCACATCAACATGAAGGCATGACCCGAACTCCACGTCCATATCTAGTTGTACGGTTCAGAGGGTTTTCGCTCACATTTTTGTCCACTCTGAATCAATGTTTCTAACCCTCCCTATTCAACCACATTTTGGGTGAGCTTCACGTGAATCCCTGTAAAAATCAGGGGTCTGCGTTTAACGCAATCATGTTGTCTGATCTCATCAGCAGCCTCGAAAACACTTTATACGCACACTTGTCCACTACATCTATTGGTGGCCATAGTTGAAGTTCCCATCTCTCAACCTTCTCAGAGCTCCACACCCTGCAATCAGCTGATATGGAGAACAGCACTGTGTAAACATTTAACACAAGCCAGGGATGGCATCAATGTTTCCGCCAGTTGATTTGAAATAATGAGCCACCTGCAGCTTTCAATTTTTCCTCAGCTATTTTCGTCTATTTCAAATTTCCTCTGCCTTGCTTATTTCAGTGGTACAACCTGCTGTACAGTGTTTTGCCTCTCTCGGTGTACGGGGGGGTATTCCATCAAAGTCGCTAACGAAAGCGGCGCTTAGTTGATTAAGCCTGGTTAGAACTAGCGCCAACTTCCACTTGAGGCTAAAGCCGTTCAATCAACGCAGTTCAGCCGCGCCTTGCTCAGGTTAGTTCAAACCAGGCTCACGTTATCGTGGATTACGCGCGTTCACGAGATATGTAACCAGCCCAGAACCGTGAATGTCGAATCATGGATCAAATGTCCGAAAAGGACAGAGCGGGATCTTTTCCAGCGGCGAACAGAAGCTGCTTGTGGAGGTCTATGAGGAGTACACGCATATAATAACTCAAAAAGGGAACACCGTAACAATTAATAGAAACAGGGAGGCTGCCTGGCACAAAAATCTGAGATCTGTTGAATGCATAAGTAGTATTAAGCGTAACATATTTTATTTTAATAGTAATATAGGAAGGATTACAAGAGAAATCAAATAACTTTTCATGCCATTTATTTTCCATTTCTTTGAATATTCTTAATTAGGGAATTAATAAAATTAATAAAGGGAATTACAAAATGAAGCCAACGCCAAGAACACTACTCATTAGTCTAGACGCGAACTCGGGTCGCACGTATCACAGGGCAAGTGCTAGACCATTCACCCAGCCGCTGATTACTGATGACGCGATAATACATAGATTTGTGTAAAAATGTGTTGAACAAATAGCCACAGTAATAATAGATAGCAATTCATTGAATTATTTCATTTGCGTCATTTAATCTTAGACCCTTAGTGAAAATATACACTGTTTGTACTTCATATATGTACATTTATGACAAAATTGTGAGGACTAGGCTTGGCGGAACCTTCTGATGGTACAATTGTTGCTGACAGGTGGATTTCTCTGAAACACCGCTCAAGTTAGCCTGACAGTTAACCTGCTCCCGACCAGGTTAGTTTGGTCGGATAAATTGCCATGGTTACTTAGCGGAGATTCCCTTAAGCCACATTAATGGAACGCAACCCTAGCTGAAAGAAGCCAGGCTTTACGTTTAGCTTGATGGTTGTTTGGTCGGATAAGTTGCCATGGTTACTTAGCGGAGATTCCCTTAAGCCACATTAATGGAACGCAACCCTAGCTGAAAGAAGCCAGGCTAAGCAAAATAAGCCCGGCTTTGAGTTTAGCTTGGTTGATGGAATACCCCCCGGGTCTTTTGAGGTTCACCAAAGTGTTTGTTTACGGAGAAGTGAAGCGGCGAGGCCCGAAAAGCACAGACTTTTTTTTCAACTTGGTTCTGCACCTCATAATAGCTAGCGCAAATGACCAAAGCATTAAGTGGTGCATGTATGAGGAAGCCTATTTCACATTGTTGTGATCACATTCACTTTAGCTTGTAAACAAGGTAGAGGTAAACAAAATTAACGTTTTCATGCCATGCCACTCCATCTGTATCATTATGTTTGAAAAAAAAGAAAATCGACTGAAGGGTAGACAAATTACCATATGTGTTCTTTGTTATCTACGAACAACTGATGTAATGTCATTAGATGCGTATCATTTCTTCTTTGTGTGTGTGTGTGTGTGTGTGTGTGCGTCCATGCGTGCACACATCTGTGTCCATCTGTCGGTGTCTGTGTCATCGTATGAATGATATACCTGGTATATCCCTGTCATGTATACCCCCTCTCAGAGCGATGCCCTTAGGAAAATTGAATGAATACTAAAAAATTTAAAACTCTTTTCTCTATTAAAAGCACATCAGAGTTGAAACCTTGAATAAGCGGAATTGTAAAAATAAATAACAAAATGGAACAGAAAAGATGAATAGTGGCGAGGGAGAGCTCGTCTGCACATCCTCATCACTGCACTCTCCTGCCACAGAGGTTCCGAAGAATGGACTTCCGGGAAGCCCAAATATGGGCAGACGCTGATGAGGTGTACAACGGATGAGTCATGAAACCAACTCCCACTTCCTCCAGCCTCACATGCTTGCAAGCGGCAGGGGAAGGGGAGAAAGAAGGACGAGCAAGGAGTATCGACGGAAGAAAAAACAGAAAAACATTTATGAGCCAGTGTCCTTCAAACCAATCGACGGTGTACACATTATCCCAGTCGCAGAGACCCAAACCAGAGAGGGCTGCAATGCAGTATCTGCTCTGGCATGTTCCATGTGTTGCTCCCAGCCATGTTGTTGCTGTTGTTCCACTGTTTCGATCCGATATGTTCCCTTTGCTGCAGCGGTAGCAGTCATAGTAGTCGTTGCATCATGTATCGAGCTGCATCGTGTTTGTGACTGTTTACTGCAATCCTTTACCATAGGTGTGCATACTGTGCACACTTCTTTGTCATTTTGTGTGTATAATGTCCGCTTAAGTGGAGCTCTTTATTTTGCATTGTTAATTGCATTGAAGATGCATCATGGATTGTGAGTTATTCAGTTATTCAAGTTCACACAAACATACTCAAATACACACATGCACACACATACAAACACAAAATAACAATAACAATGCTTGACATTATAATCAGCAGGATGCACAGAGCAAGGCAAGGCAAGGCAAGGCAACTTTATTTATATAGCACTTTTCATACACAAGGCAGACTCAAAGTGCTTCACATATAAACATTGTCATACAATAAAAGAAAATAATAGATAAGTAAAAAGTAAAATAGATAGAAAATAAAGGCAAAGTAAAATAGATAGAAAATAAAGGCAAAGTAAAAAAAAAATGCATTTTAGAAAGTGAGAAAATAAAGGCAAACCACAACAATGAATGGCAATTATTGCTTTATTTTTGCTTTCACATTTACATTTCAGGTTTATTTGAGGTCTTTCCTGTGTGTGTTTCATAAGTTCTGAACAAATGCCTCTACATGTTACGTCTTCTGTGTCTGCTTTTCATTTCCACCATTAAAGTAAATTCGAGTAACTCCATTACAACTGAATTGACGACAAACAAACAACCCGCTCTCTCTCAAACCTCGGCCAGCCACACAGTGCCTCGAGATTCACCTCTGACACATAATAACACTCCCTCTCCTCAGACAGCATCTTGTAATTGTTTCCTGAGGGGTATTCCATCAACCAAGCTAAACGCAAAGCCGGGCTCATTTTGCTTTGCCTGGCTTCTTTCAGCTAGAGTTGCGTTCCATTAATGTGGCTTAAGGGAATCTCCGCTAAGTAACCATGGCAACTTATCCGACCAAACTAACCATCAAGCTAAACGCAAAGCCGGGCTTCTTTCAGCTAGAGTTGCGTTCCATGAACGTCACTTAAGGGAATTTCCGCTAAGTAACCATGGCAATTTATCCGACCAAACTAACCTGGTCGGGAGCAGGTTAACTGTCAGGCTAACTTGAGCGGTGTTTCAGAGAAATCCATCCGTCAGCAACAATTGCACCATCAGAAGAATCAGAAAAAAAGTTTTTTCGACCCCCCCACATTTGCCATCAAAAATATTAGTGCATGACTGGTCTACTAGTCCAGCGTTCTTTCCATCGCTTCACAATCAAATCCGTTCCACTTTATCAGTAGGGGGAATACCCATATAAATAGAAATCCACTCCGCATTTTTCGTTGTTTTTTTATACACAAAGCAGCATCACGCACGCATTCTCGGTCGTATGCGGACTGCTCCGCCGGCAGAGCAGCCGGAGGAGTCGGCATACGGCCGAGAGGTCGGAACAATGAAGCGTCGGAGAAATGATATAGACCCGAAGTGAACTGACAGCTGTCTGCTGAAACATCGCTTTCTCGAATGAGTTTGTTGTTGCTGGTGATGTAAAGAGGTCAACCAATGGCTCTATTACCATTAGTTGAAATGGGCACAGCGCCACTTATCGTACCGGGGCATGACACGCTTCGGCCAATGAATCGATTTACTCACCGCCATGTATACGCGGACAATTGCAGTTGTCCAATTGAGGAGCATAATCGAGCTACGGCTTTAATCGAATTAAGCTGTGCATGTAAACGTACTGATTGTACGCACGGTGCATTCGGGATTAGGACTGATAAGTCGGCCTAGACCAAATCAATTGTGTTTTAATATTTGTAGCATTCATATTAGTCTATTTTTTCGTAGGCTACTCTGCTGTTGGCCTTGATGGGGAGATATTTTTTTGCTGCCACAAAATATCTTTTAAAATATCGATTTTGATTTCCTTGCGGGCTTGAAGATACGTTGTAGCAAGCCCGTGGGTGTGGGGTTTCCACGCCACCAAGTCAAAGAGACAGAACCAACACACACAGCATAGTTTAATCCAACAACATTCCTGCGTCTCCCCCTCATACGGAGCCCATTTCAGCACCGTGTCAGTAGACAGCGACAATCCTACGACGTCGTAAGAGCAGAGCACGCGCGTTCATGTTAAGATGAGTTTCGGGAAACGCTCCCCTAAAATTAACGATGCATCGTGAGATCCATCGTACGATGGATCATACGAGCATGGATCCATCGTTATCGGGAAGCGGGGCCCTGGTGTGTGTGTGTGTGTGTGTGTGTGTGTGTGTGTGTGTGTGTGTGTGTGTGTGTGTGTGTGATGGGCGGGGGATGGGGCATTTGGAGAAGGTGTCAAGCAGCACTTGTTATCAGTTACCCCCAAACCGACAGCACAAAAAGAGACACAGTAGCCTACTAAGGGAGTTCAACGTCGAAGGGTTTCATTGCCGTTCTGTCAATGCAGTGCAACCCTTTACTTTCTCTTTTTATTCTTTGCTAAAAACAGGCATCAAGCACAGAAATCGAACGTCGATTCAACCTGACCGCAGGCGTGACAATTGATTTAATACCTTTTCTCCTGCTCCATTTTAAGAACTCTACTTCAGTTAGTAGAGTTCCCCGGTGAGCACAGTTGGAGGTTTCTCTACAGAGAGTCAATTCCTTTGCCTTTAACTGAAACGGCGGCCTCTGAGGCCCGTCCTTTCAGAGGTAGGTTCTTCCTGGTCGGATTGATCACTGGAACCGCTGAGATGTTAGGTAATACCCCTTTTTTCGGACACTGTTTACACATTGATTAACACTGAGAAGCTGCCTTCTCTTCACTAAACTTGTCAGAGAAGACACTGGAAACAAGAATTTTGTCCAGCCGTTAGATTTAAATCAGTCACTTGTATTTGGGAGTCTAAATACTGATTGCTAATGCAGAGGATATCTCTTCTGACACCTGCCCTTGTATGAGCCATTATATATTTTGGACCGCTCCCAGCTTATTTCGAAACAATCAGGGAATCATTTCCCTGTTCAGTTTGCGGAATTCATCTTGCCTTTCAATCACGTGTGTGTGAAGGCCATACATCTCAATGGCGGAGAAATAGGGAGGGAGGTCGTACACAGAGAGCTGGCTTTTTATGGCCACTCACATACAGGGCTTAGTTCTCAAATATTAAAATGACTCCAATGACTTGTATGCTCAGCTCCTGTCCTCCCCACCAGGTGTAGATGATAGTCAAATGGTTTTAAAGAGCATTTCACCAGGTCACCCAGTGTACGTTAAGTCAGAATCAAGGCAACTTTATTTATATCACATTTTTAATACATGAGACAGACCCACATGCTCATGTGTCTACGCTGAACCCTTTTTTGCCTCAGTAATAATCAGTACAGGGGGGGCGGGGGCTGGGGCTCCCTCCGCTTGGTTGTTATCAGCCTGTGGCCATGACGTGGCCATGGTACTGGTGTATGGCGTGGGCTGGGCATCATAGACACAGATGCCAGTTTGATGCCACCATTTTCCAGTTTCTTCAATTCATGTGGAAAATCCTAATGGGAGGAGCCAGTGGAGCTGGAGTTGTTGTGGCTATGGGAGAGATGAGGGTGGAGGTCATAGTCGATGGGTGTGTGCAGAGGAGGGGGTTGGCCGTTCAAGAGTTATTGCCCTCTTAATTTATTCTCGACTTTCTTTCTCACAGGAACTAAGTACCACAGAGGTGCCCATTAAACCGAGACATGAAACTAAAATCTTTTAAAATATTGATTTTGATTTCCTTGCGGGCCTGAAGATACATTGTAGCAAGCCCGTGGGTGTGGGGTTTCCACACCACCAAGTCAAAGAGACAGAACCAACACACACAGCAGTACAACAGTATAATGTTCAATTGTTTTTATTCACCCCCGTTTTCAGTCCATTTGTCCAGTGTCCAGGGGTCGTCGCCAGAAGGGTTCTCAAACATAGCAGTCGGTACACAGTGGGGTTAATCAGACGATCCAGGTCACAACGGGTAATCAATCCAATTTCCACCTGTCTCTCTCTCGTCGGCTGTACAATACTACCAGAGGCTCACACAGACGCTCTCTGTAGGTTGCTAGCCCTCGCCCTCCCATGTGGAGGTCTGCTCTCCCCTTTAACCCCAAGCACCCCTGCTTAATGATCCTCAGGCTTGCATCGTTAATGGGAGGAAGTCCATGTAAGGCTTGGGGGTGGAGCCAGCAGGCTGCCAGATCTCTCCGTTCAATTACCACTCCCCTCACGCCTCCCAGGCATCTGCCACAACGTATATGGTCAAATTGAATGCATGAGTTGCGACCCAGGTACCAAAGAGCTCATAAAGGCCAGCCCTTGTTCCAGTTATGCCTCATAATGTGTGACCTGGGGGTAGCCACTGGCTCAATGAGGCCCTGACTCACCTCACCTGTGTATTCTTGGCCACTGTTTATTTTTTATATGTTATAAAGAAGCTATTGTAGGCACCATTAAATAATAAATTACAGGTTAGGCAGGACAGCTCTCTTCTGATGCCTCATATATAAACAAATTATAAAGCAAATAGAATTGCTTTTTTTGGGTCTCCAACGTTGCACTGACCTGAACTTAATAATTGAAATGGCAACCAATCTCTCTCTCTCTCTCTCTAAGAGTACTCATTTTAAACGAAAGAAAAAGGGTATTCTGTGCGCTCCCTGATACACACATGCACTAAAACACAGACACACACACACACACACACGACTGTTACTAGGACTCAAGACATAGAGTGTATATAGGGGGGTGGTCAGAACACCTCCAACTAGCTTTTCGGCCGCATCGAGGGGTTAATAAAAGCATCGACACAATGAGCTTCATTGTTGTGGAGCTCTATCTTTTAAGATGGATCAGATGTCCTTCTCCTGAGTTTCGCAGCTTTTCTCCTGATGTCAGCTAAAAGAGTTCATTCACTCATTTCTAAGGAAAGCGGATTCACTACATCTGCTTTCTTCATATTATTCATAACAGAGATATGAGAGAGAGACAGATAAGTTCTTTTCAACCACATTGTACTTAATCAACTAACATCTTTCTGACACGTTGAAATAATGCATGTATGGAAATGTTGGCTCATTATTCAGTATGTGTTTTTTAGTCGTATGCCTGTGACAGCTGTTCAAATCAAAACAATCTTAGATCGTTACAGTGCTTTTCTAATGGGGGCATTAGCACCACCTAAAGGTATTTTGGTGAATTGATGTGCACACACATTTCAAAACATGTGTAGGGTGTTCAAATGTAAACAATGATAAAGGCTTTTTTTTCATAAGGGGTTCTAAAATGTAGTTTATAGGGTGAGATATATAGTTGTATATATAGTATATATAGATATATAGTTATATAGTGTCGTTTATATGTCCATTCAGTGTATAGATTATATGGTATATTATGTTATGTAATGGTCTAGTATATAGATGATATGCATAATATATAGTTTATATGGTCACGTATCAAGATTATATGGTGTAAGATATCATTTATATGGTCTAGCATCTAGATTATGGTTTAATATATCATTTATATAGTCTAGTATCTATACTATGCCGTTATATAACGTTTTAATCATCTAGGATCTGGACTCCATGGTGTAATATAGAATTAATGGACTGATGTCTTCAGTGGGTCTACTGGGAACAGAGTACAGTCCAAGTTGTTTGGAGGTGTGTGTGTGTGTGTGTGTGTGGGGGGGGGGGGGGGGGGGGCATGTAAACAGTCAGTAGAACTGAAGGAATGATGGAGGAGAGGGCAGAGGAGAGCTTCTTCTGCTGAGGGAATAGCAGCTCAATTACAGATTAGCAGCAGCCTGCCTGCTGGCTGTTTGCATTGCTTTCTTTCTTCCTACCCGCCGGCTTACTTAGGTGGGCTGGTTATTACGAGGGGTCACACACCCGCTCAAGTGACCCCCAAGACACAAGCCTCGGAGGACATCGCTGTGACCTCGCCTCGTCTGCTCATCCATCTTACTTCCTACAAACGCCTGTCTTACTCTTGTTGAACGCGCAATATCTCTCTTTCTTCCGCTCTGCCACTGTCGTAGGTGATTATTTGTGTGTCTCTGCTCTGACGCTTTCTCTCTTTCACCACGCTCGCTCACCTCTTTCTCCACGCTTTCTTTCTCTCTCTTTCAATCTCCACTCGCTCTGCTCTCTCTCTCCACGCTCTCTCTCTCTCTCTCTCTCTCTCTCTCGCTCTCTCTCTCTCTCTCTCCAGTCTCTCTCTGCTCTCCCAATCTCCACTCTCCTTCTGTCTGTCTGTCTGTCTGTCTCTCTGTTTGTCTGTCTCTCTCTCCACTCTCTCTCTGCTCCTCTGCTCTATCGCTCCTATAGTTGTATCCTCTTTCTGCTTTATATCCTCTCTCTCTCTTTCTGCAGCTGCCACACTTCCTGTAACAAACCCATCATGTCTAAGCCACAGCAGGTGTCGAACATCAAACAGGCCTCCCAAGTGTCATCCAGTTGGATTTGAACCATCTGCATGTTGCCTATGTTGTGTAATACCATCAGGAGGCGATGATAGATTGACACAGCAGAAGAGGGAAGGGTTTTGGCTGCACATGTGAGGCATATGTAGGATATGCAGGAAAGGGGTAGATTGGATAATCACTATGGAAGTAAACAATGGAGGGTTTTTTGGACTTTAAAGGGATTTGGCTCATGCCAGATTAATAATTATTGCATGATGAAACTATGAAAAATATTACTCAGACGAAGATGTACATTTAGTATTTTACTGGTAATTTAAAAAGTATCGTCAACATCATGTCAGTAGTTTATCAGGTAGCAATCTCTACCGCGACTGCGACCCCATATGCATACTGGGCGACCCCAGGAGGGCTCCCGGCCCAAGGTTTGGAAGCACATGGATATACTGTATATTATTCTGCCATCAAGGTTCCTAGAGAGATTAGTAGCTGAGTTCCCATTAGTGACACTAGCTTTGAGGGCACTTGAGTTAAATTATGAGGAGATGCAGCAGCAGAAGGGCTATGCATGTGTGGAGCGCTAATGAACAATCTCACTTATCTAGAGGCTCCTGGGTGTGGGGGTGGCATGCATACGGGCATAGGTGCATACCTGTGTGTGTGTGTGTGTGTGTGTGTGTGTGTGTGTGTGTGTGTGTGTGTGTGTGTGTGTGTGTGTGTGTGTGTGCGTGCACATGCACGAGCCTGCATGTGTAATGATTAGTGTGCTATAGCCCCATACACTGGGTGACTAGATATCCATCATCTTGACTATTGGACTACTATCCAATTTGAAAGACAGCCCCAGACTCTGAAAACTTTCACAATCATACTTTACTCACGGTACGCAGGTGAAGCCTGAAAGTTTGCAATATGAATTCTCTTTCTTTGTTTCAGTGTCTGCAACTCAATAAGTCAGTGAACAAAAAAGTATTGGTCCCGTGGAACACGTGAAATGTGAATTACACGTTTTCCTTTGAAACAGCGAAGCACGTTGCAGCTCATAGTCTGCAGTCACAGCTGCCGAGCCCCCCTATCGACCACCCCCTGGGTACCTTCAGCTCTACGCCTCTGGTGGGCTGCTTTGACTTCTGCAGCCACGGAGTAGACGGGCTGGTTCTCTGCACATTGTTGTCTCTCTGTGGGGATGCAATATCAGAGAGGGCTCCCCTGGCATGCGTGGGTTGAAAAGCAGAGGGCGCTGGGTGCAGAGGTAGTAGGTGCAGCGGTACCAACGGTAAACCCTCAGATGGAAACTTCACTTCTCTCCATTATGGGCATTTGTTTACATAACGGTGCCAGGGGCAGCGGCAGCGGCCTACCTACGCCTCCCCCTTCTGAAGAGAGGTGAACTGCGAGCGGAGAGCCTTTTCAGGGCTCGGGCGGGTAGTCGAGCAGAGAACAGTCATCGCTTCATCGCTTGTTTTGTTTTTTGAAGCACACCACGTGTGGTATTTCCTCCCCGTCCACGTTTTATCATTTAACTCATGACGATGAGCTTAGGGGTACTAGAGCCGTACTGATGGGGCTACTCGATGGGGGGTACATAACTGATAGGGGTCCGTAAGCGATGAGGGTTAGTAAGTGGTGAGGGTCATTAAGCGGTGAGGGTTAGTAAGTGATGGGGGTCAGCAACAGATGGGCAGTAGCGGTTCTACATTGAATTGCGCCCCGGGCGAGACCCCCTCCATGCGCCCACCCCCCCCCCCAAGTTGTTGAGGGGGGGGGGGGGGGGGGGGGGGAGTATGATCGATAATAGAAAATGTGCATATCTTTTTTTTTTTTCGTGTGCTCGTGCCGCCCCCCCTGTAAGGCCGCCCCGGGCGGCTGCCCGTATCGCCCGTACCTAGAACCGCCACTGCAGATGGGGGTACGTAACAATGAGGGTATGTAAGATCACCGGGCTCCATTATGCTGTCCATCCACCGTTACCGTGGATGTAAGAAGACTTTCACCCTGTACTTCACTATAACCTTTCTTTTGCACCTGAATCAAAAATGTTTCCTTCTCTGAAGGGCTTCAAACAGACTAATCCACTGATTAATAACCAAAATACTCAAAACAAGCTTTTCACATCTGTTTGTTGCTCGGAGGCAATTATGTGTGTGCTTGTTCGGACCAATAAGCTCCTCCTGCGTTGGTGAAGCTGTTGGGTCAGAGGATGTAGTGTTTTCAGACTTCTTTTGTCTATTCATTAGGCCAGTA
Source organism: Micromesistius poutassou (assembly GCF_964030765.1). Taxonomy (NCBI): domain Eukaryota; kingdom Metazoa; phylum Chordata; class Actinopteri; order Gadiformes; family Gadidae; genus Micromesistius; species Micromesistius poutassou. The sequence continues at coordinate 5,262,425 of NC_140290.1, read as the reverse complement.
CAGCAGGGCCCGGATTATCCTAATCAACGCTGGGATTTTCCATGCTGTTCCCTTCCAGTAGATGAAATTCACCTGATACTTGCTCTTCATGTAATAGCTCATCTGATTCCACAATTGTCTTTAATCCGTAGACCATCCTCCTGCGCAGGAGGATCTTCGTTACCCACACGGGTTGGCATCTGCTGACAGCTAAACTACTACAAAGATCATAGCAGCGGCTTTATTTCCAGCTGTGACTTTCATTTACGAAAACCAAAAGAGAACAATATCAGAACTATTTTTATTGTAGACCAAAAAAACTTTGCTATCTCCGTTGCAGTGATTCGTACAGAGCCATCATTACGATGGAAGACAATAGAAGCAGTGGGCAGAAAGACGCAGGGATTTCTTTGTGTGTGTGTGTGTGTGTGTGTGTGTGTGTGTGTGTGTGTGTGTGCGTGTGCGTGTGCGTGTGTGTTGTGCATGTGCCTGAATGCTTGT